>NC_048429.1:16417100-16426144 GCF_013103735.1 Etheostoma cragini
TAGCGGAAAGACCGGGACAAAAACACAGGGAAGGCCAAACAGGAAAAATACCCCAACAAAAACCCCAAACCACAACAGGTAAGTGGTCTATAATATGTGGTGTCATTTAACTGTCCGTTGGCTTCTAAAATGTAATTGTTCTTGTCTTGAATAACTATTTGGCCCCCTTTGTCTGCAGGTTTTATGACTATGGGTTTGTTATTACCTAATGAATTATTAATCTGTTTGTGTTCCTGACTAATGTTGGGTGCTCTGTGTGGAAAGGGGCGCCAATGTGTGAGTGCTTGGTTGTTTTTATTGATCAATTGTGCTATTTCTGGTGATATTGTGCCCGAGTGTGGTTCCTAATGGGACGGTCCATTGAAGAGCACAGGTTCCCGCCTATGTCCTCCCTGAAAGTGATCCAGGAGTTTAAGCCTCCTGTGAAAGGTGTGTAGGTCCCCCCTGAGCTCCGGCCGGGTAGGAGGTTTGGGTGTAGGGATGAAGGTGAGGCCCTTTTCCAGGATCTCCAGCTGTGCAGGCGTGAGGGGGAAAACAGCAGAAAGATTAGTTATGTTTGACTGGGGTGTTGTACTGTGACAGTTGGTCTCCGTTATTAGTTTAATTGTTGTTTCCAGTACTTGAACAACATCTCGGCCGTGTCTGCTCACCAGTGGATGTTGTCTTTGGCTCTCCGGAAAAGAAGGGAATTGACTTCGGCGAGGAAGGTATATTTTGAGGTTATTGCATTATTGAGGGTGGTTAGTAGTGCCTGCTGGCGTGGATTCAACCCGATTCAACCTATTGGAAAAGTTTATTACAGTGATATAGATGGTGGCGTTTGGAGAAGTAGTTTGACCAGTTTTTACCATCTGCTGTAGCCGTATGACCAGGTCCCCTGGGAAATACTGGGAAGGGGGGTCCCTTCCGATCTCTGTAAGACTAAAAGTGAGAGCTGTGTCCGTGTTCTCGGCAGTAAGTCAGACTCGTTCCAGGTGAGGGTTGGCCTCCGCCAGGGCTGTGCTTTGTCACCAATCCTGTTTGTAATATTTATGGACAGGATATGGCGGCGTAGTCGGGGAGGGGGTGCAGTTTGGTGGGCTCATGATCTCATCGCAGCTTTATACAGATGATGGTCCTGATGGCGTCATCGGTCTGTGACCTTCAGCACTCACTGGATTGGTTCGCAGCCGAGTGTGAAGGGGCTGGGATGAGGATCAGCACCTCTAAATCTGAGGCCATTGTCAGCAGGAAACCGATAGAGTGCCTTCTTCAGGTAAGGAATGAGTCCTTACCCCAAGTGAAGGAGTTTAAACACCTTGGGATCTTGTTCATGAGTATATTGAGCAGTATCATGAGCAGTATTTTATGGTTGTGCAGAGAATTAACGGAGTACCCCCGATGCACGTTGCACGGCTGTGGCGTGGTCCCGCGACTCATTTCATGGTTCTTTTTCTCCATAAACATGAAATCAGGAGAGGGTTAACTTCTGCAGCTCCAGATGTCTCACCGTGGTCACAAAGAACAGGGGAGACACTTTGTTTCTGTCACTTCTCCCTTGCACATCACCCACTTTTGTGGCGACTTTTTGCTTCTATTCCTTACATTTTAACACAAATATTGGTACTGTCTACTCCTTACATTTTACAAAATTGGCTCGTTACTTTAGTTTTGTACAAGAGGTTGTCATGTTGGAGAATAGTGCGGACAAGCAACTCACACTGCGAGCGGGTGCGCGCACCACACAGAGAAAAAAGTGAGTGTAAAGAAAAAGAAACTAGCTGTCCAAAGGATAATCGGCTGAGATTGTGTGTGTGCCTCTTTGAGAACTGTAAGTCGTATAACTCATGTTGTCAGTTCACTTAAGCCTGTTATTGGTCTATAGTTCTTGCACATTTAAAGTAAGTTAGCTAGTGATTTTGGTGTGTTCTACACCTGTTAGCTAGGTTGCGCGTCGATCTTAATGAAGCATCAACAGTTTGACCAGCTTTATTTTCATGAGTTGTTTTTTTTTTTTTTTAACCAAACTTCAGATACTGTAATTCAATTGACAAGTGGATGGAAACTTAGCTAGAGAGAAGTTGTCTCCGTCTGTGTTTTAACAAACACACCTGGGGCCAAGTTGAAAACCAGAATCATCTTAAAAACAGTCCTAATCTAGTCCTGAACTTTCACATAATTTCACTGGAGTTATTGTTATTATTGTTAACGTCATCAATACCATATTCAATTTAAATGGATGGGAATATATCTACTGTAAGTTGCATTTGATGCACGACTAAGACAACTCAACAGTTTCGGCTTACTGCATTAATTCACAGCAAATCATTGCAGCTTGATGGTGCTAACGTTAGCACATAGTAGCATGGATGGTGCCAACATAGTAGTATGGAGGGCGACATAATTGAAAATGAAGAAAACAGAGATCCGTCAGACAAGCAGCAAGACATTTTCATCATCCTTAACCTTATCTGAAAGAGATGTAAACAGAAGGCATCAAGAAGGACCAATGTGCTGGGGAACTTCTTCATTAACGTCAGTTTATTTATTCATGTTTTAATCCTTTATTTTCTTTCCAGAAGCCATATTTGAGCACACACATACTTGTAGATTAATTTAAACGTTAAGGGGGAGATTAAAAATAGAAACTTGATCCGGGAATTCTCACAGAATCACAACTGAGTCAATATCTTGCTAATGAGTCAGAATCTTATTAACCTGGAGTCCCAGTTTCTGTCACAATCATCATAATCATACAGTATATGTGATGTTTTAGGCCTATTGCCGGACATCCATTTAAAATGTAGCCATTGCCATATAAAGACCGTGTTGTCCATGTCCACTTAAGTTCCTCAGCGTGCTCTCTAGTAACATTTGTGAACTCCAGGTAGCTTTGCATAAAAAATTGTTGTCATTCGCAAGGCTTCTTTTACTTTTATACTTTAAGTATATTTCCAAGCCTGTACTTTGTTACTTTTACTTTAGTAAAGAAGTTTAAATAGTACTTCGACTTTTACCAGAGATTTTTTTAAACACAGGTATCTGTACTTCTAAGTACGGAAAGTGAGTACTTTTGCCATCTCTGGTCTTTGATATGTACAGTACTTTCTTGAATGTGAGGAAAAGAAATTTAACAAACTCAACCATGGCCCTCTGGGACTCCAGAGAACTGCCGAGACAGTGTACCAATTTGGCAAAATTAAACAAATCAGTCCCTGTAAAAAATAAATCTTCAGGGCTGAAAATGGAGTAGTTTATGACCGTTATAGTGCTATACATACAGGCATTTCAGCAGCAGCAATGTGTTTTTCTCGAAACTGCCTTTTTGTACTATATTTTCGTGCTGTGATGAAGTATTATTTAGTGAACGATCAAACCAACAAAGTCACAAATAGGGTCAAAGGAAATGCTTTAAATTGAGTAATGTGTTTGTCGCTGTACGGAGAACACACATGGCACATGTTCAAAAGAGAAAGTCTTTCTTTCAGAGATGTTTCTAACAACCTGCTTATGATTAAAACAAGCTATAATGCTGTGAGGGAAACGTGTTCTATCAATCCTAGCTAGGACAGACCTGTCCCAGTCTGTTTGAAGTCGGCAGTAGGAGTCAACCCGGGACCTGAAGCAGTAAATAAAACACACGGCTTTACTCTGCCTCTGCCGGTTAATAGGCTGATCAAAAGAACATTAGCTTTGATTAATCAACCCATACCCCGGTGGCCTGCGTCCGGCCCATTGATATGCCGCTGTATGGAGGTCAGCGCTGGGCTCCGCTGCATGTGAAATACTCGGTTGTAGTTTTCACACTGGCCTGCTCAAACTAAAATCCACCCTCATTGATTTTTCTTTCATTTCCCTTCTTTAAAATGTTCTTCTGTTCAAAGGGTCCCTTAATTCAAGGTTCATGCTGAGGAACGTTGTGCAGCTCTTCCCCAGCGGTGTGATTTATAGAACATAACACAGCACTGGCTAAGGAGCTGGAGCCTAAAGACGGCAGCTTACTAACCTCATCCAAACAGAACCACGGCTCTTTACAGCATGAAGCAAACATATTTTTCAATCATAGATCTTCTCCACTCTTAGTTTCACTTTATGTCAGACATTAAATTAATATGAGGATGCACTGTCCAAACTTGTCTCCTGGGCATCTATAGTAGATTAATAATAATATATAATGTATACTTTGCATATACTTATACAAGGGGAAATTACACTCTGTTATTACACACACATGCTTAGTACCTATACATGCACTAAATGGAGAGATGTTAGAGTGGGGCGGGCTGCCCATGGAAAGGCGCCTTGAGAAGTTTGGGGTTTGGGACCTTGCTCAAGAGCACCTTGGCAGTGCCCAGCTACTAGTCCACGACTTTGGTCTGTATGTGAATCAGCAACCCTCCGGTTCCCAACCTAACTTCTTATCAATTGAACTACTGCCATCCCCATTTAGTTTCATATCCTATTTATTTACAAAAGCAAACACGTTTTGGAAGAAATGCAATTTTGCCTTGATGGTTGGTGCTTATTAATAGTGCATTAAGTGATACAATGTGAGACATGACAAAGCGAGAGAAAGGAAACAACAACAACTAAAACACAAATGATAAGACTACTTTATTGAGTAATTAACAAGAGGTCCCTTAATTCAAAGATTTTACGTTACTTATTGTACTATAGCACATGTGATTACATGTGTAGCCTGTTTGTGTCTGTGTGTGTAAGGATATAGGGTAAAGCAGTGGCGGAATGTCTTTCGTAGCATTTCATGACATACATTTGGGGTTTGACATAAACAGTGTTACTCACCAGCAGTGCGTTTTAGAAGATATGTAAAAATGCCTTCAGACCCCAGAGGGTTAAAGGTGACCGTGTTGAGATACAATTTACTTAAGGAAATAGATTTACAAACCATTTAAATGTAAATGGAACCCAAATCAAAAATATGTAGGCTTTATTATTTAGCATAAAACTCAAGAGGGCTTCTATGTAAGACAGATTAGCAGCTGGGACAGCTGCAGGAACAAATGATAGCAGACCATAAATATTTATCCCTATTAATCCTGGGGTGTAATCCCCAAATCATTCCAAGACTGGACGATCCGTTAAATACTAATGTGAAATAGTGAAAATCCAGCATAAACACCAGGGGTCTCATTTATAAATGTGGTGTTCGCACAAAATGGGGCTGAAAACGTACGTTCACCACTTTCCACGCAAAAATAGTCTGGTCCACGCCTTTTTCTCCTCCAGACTGGATTACTGCAACGCACTTCTCATCGGGATCCCTAACAAGAGTCTGCAGAAACCGGAATATATTCAGAACAGTGCTGCAAGGATCCTGATGAGAGTGCAAAAGTATGACCACATCACACCCATTCTCCACTCACTTCACTGGCTTCCCTTTTCTGCTAGGATTGAATACAAGGTCTCAATTCTCACCCACCAGTGCATCCATGGAAATGCCCCCCCCTACCTGAAAGAACTACTCATCCCTCATACTACAACACGATCCCTCCGCTCAAACAACTCCAACCGCCTCTTACTTCCCAGAACTAAGCTCAGCACCATTGGTGATTGTGCATTCTGCTCTGCCGCTCCTCGGACGTGGAATGCCCTCTCTAACCATCTAAGGGCACCACAGACTTTTGAGACTTTTAAAAAATGACTATCAACATTTCTTTTCAGCAGAATTTATGAGTTTTAACCTTGTACAAAAATGTCGTTGCACTATTTATAAATATTTTACACTGATATTTTTACCTTGCTCTTATGATCTAACCTGTAGCACTTTGAGATTTGTTTAAATGTAAAGTGCATTACAAAAAAAATGTATCATTATTATTATTATTATAAAAAATTGTGATTTATAAAAATCTAATTTGACAGGAGAATGTGTGTTCCTCCACACAAAATCTGAGCCATGCATATACACATCTTGGAGACAATGGGAATTGGCAACTGATGTCAGACTGCAGACAGTAAATGTGGGAATAAAGATTACTCATCATATTTTCAAGTATTGAAATCCGAACTTTAATACTGTTGGTGACAAAACCGGCATGAAGAAAAGAGGGTCTATTGGACTTTCGTCTTCAGATTGTATGTGGGGGCTACCAATACAAACACAAAGAACAATATTTCTCTCTGAGGGAGTAAAAATAAATGTAAATGGGCTGTATTTACATTTACGAAATTACGTTTCTAGTCTTAACAACTACTCAAAGCGCTTTTACATAGTACAGGAACCATTCACCCACTGTGGCCAAGGCTGTCGTACAAGGTGCTACCCGCTCATCAGATAAACAGTCATACTTTTACACTCCAATGTTGCAGCATCTGGGGAAACTCGCAGGATACTTCGGCATGTAGTAGTAGAAAGTGATATGAAAAGAAAAGACTCAAGTAAAGTACCTCATAATTTGGACTTAAGTACAGTATGGGAGTAAATGTGCATTCCACCACTGCCCTGAACTGTCCTAGAGGGAATATGTCCTAACCTACGACAGCTCCGGCCCCTTCCACAGCATAGTGGCCCATTGGTTAGCACAGTGGCCTCACTGCCAAATGCCCGCCGCAGCCTGCTGTTCTGGTGGGCCGTAGGCTAGGCACTGGCTCACAGCTAGGCTCTTGAGTCAGCAGAGCAGTCGACTCCAGGAACCAGGGCTACTATTATCATGTTAAACAATTTAATGATCCATGTTAGCAAGGACACTCTCAGTGCTGTTTTCTCAGTATTTCGCTGCTATTTGTTCACAAAGAGACACAGACAAGCAGGTGTTTGGGGGGGGTTCCTACTCACCACAGGAGGTGGCAGTAGGCATGTGTAACAATAATCTGAAGACCAGCCCGTTTCTGGCATGGGGGTGAAGACAAAGACAGAAAGAGAGAGGGAAAAGGTCCAAGGGGGCATTTTCTAACAAAAAGGCTCAGAGAGAACCAGGACAGGGTTTCATTTAGGGGTTTACTTTTGAGTCAGAAACACACATACATGTACATACTCAGGGCATTTCTTTTGAGTCAGACACACACATACACACATAAACACGCGCACGCCTTTAACTGAAATATAAATTAGGCATTGTAGAGCTGGCGAAACTGTAATGTCTGTTTGCAAAACTAACTAAAATCAAATCAGTGATTAAATAACCTTAGTTGTTGTCTTTGTCAATGTTATTGTTATACTCTTTCAGGTCTATTGTTTCTCAAATGGGGACACTTTGGAGTGCTGCAGGGGGTACCTAAAAAACAAAAACAAAAAACAGCACCATCTAAAGGCCGATTGACGCCAAGTTTTGGCAAATCAGGAGAGATTGGTATGACTGCAGCCTGGAGCGTCCCATGTCATCCGTCCCGTCTCATGCTGTCCCGTCTCATGCGAAGGTGTGTCCAACGGTAAATCTAGAGGGTCAAAAATACAATATCATGAATTATTTTACAGATGGAGTCACGTGTAAATTCGTGACCACATTTGTTGCAATCAATTGAAAAACGTTACAAAAAACTGTTAAAGTAACACATTTTCCATTCATATAGTTTGCTCTTTTCTGAGTGTTATGCTTGTGTTGTTCCATATTAACGTAGCTAAATCTGATGAAACCTGCATTAGCGACGCAGCCGTTTCTGTCAACTAACGGCAGGATCTCCTGGGGAGGGATAATAATCCACAATCTGCACACACAACAATAAGACTACAAAAATAAACATGTTACTATCTTTACAAGACATTTTAATTGTATATTCTATATTGTTTTCACACTTCACTGGGACATTGCTGCAAATAACTGCTTATCAGCATGGCGAGAGCATTCAACTGTAGCTCTACAGTCGCTGCCCCTGGGACCCGGGGCAGAATGCTGTCGTCTCTCTGGGACCCGGGGAAGAATGCGGTCGGGTCTCTGGGACCCGGGGAAGAATGCTGTTGGGTCTCTGGGACCCGGGGCAGAATGCGGTCGGGTCTCTGGGACCCGGGGAAGAATGCCGTTGGGTCTCTGGGACCCGGGGCAGAATGCGGTCGGGTCTCTGGGACCCGAGACAGAATGCGGTTGTATTTTTCTACTACCGCGGCCTCGGCTTCGGGTCTCAGACCCGTCCTGTATTCAACTGCGTATCTCTGCTGCCACGGTCTTGGGCCATAATGAGTTGTATTTTTCTTCCACTTCCGCGCCAGCGGTTCTGTTGTATTTTGTGTTGTATTGTATGAAAGGGGGAAAAACAATTAAAAACCAAACCAAATGCTTTGCCATGCTCTGTCGGGAGAGAAATTCCTTCTAAAGCTGCAACTTAAATCAAAGTAGCAGCTATAGAAGGCTTTTTTATAGTTTGCCTATCATCAGCGTTTATTTTAGAGACGGAAATATATTTTTAAATATTTAAAATCACACAACAAATGTTTTATTCATTAAAAGTTTATTAGCTATTTGCTATAATTTGCACATTTTTTAGACTATCAAAATTCTTTAGATGACTTTTTGTCATGAAGCTCAACAGATACTACTTGCAAAGATTCATGAAGATTTAAATCATGGCCTAGGACGAGTTTGAAAGTGTGGCGGCACAAGAGCTGGCAGAACAGAGGAGGTTGTGGTATAAATGGAACCCGCCCCAAAAGACACCAACACCACCACCCTGGGAATTTAACCCAGAGAATAATTTTACTTCCTAATTGCAATGTTATTGATGCAACTAACGACACACAGGTATGTATACAATTTAGTCTGAGACAAGGCACAACATTTTTTATTTCAACAATTTTTTTAAACAATTTAAAACACATTCATACCTTGAGGATTGTAATTGCTGCTGAGGCTTACCAGTGGAGGAGAAGGGGGTCACAATGGCAGGGAGGGATCCAAGGGAGAGTCTCCCATGAACACACAAACACACAGCAGAAGAAAACGGGGTAGACAACACAGCGAACAGGAAGTGGACACCACCATCGGACACAAGCACCAGTGTTGCCACAGTTACCTTGAAAAAGTAAATTTGTTACTTTAAAGATTACTTGTTTTTAAAAGTAATGATTACAAGTTTAGTTCTTTTTACATTCAGCAGCTGACATCCCCCCC
>NC_048429.1:16426154-16435952 GCF_013103735.1 Etheostoma cragini
TGACAAAAAAAAAAAAAGCGGTTTACTGTGAGGCAGCTCGACATTGAGAGGATCTTGTTTATTATGGCACGAAAGAGTTTAAGCGTTTCCTCTACAACATACTGCCGACCACCTTCTTCGCCGACCACCTTCTTCACCTATCCCCCACTTGGTTGTTTGGGTGGTGGTGGGGACCTCCTGCGCTCTGCTTCACATCACCTGAGACTTGCTTTGTAAGTTTGATGGTGCAGTGCTGCGAATCCAAATGTTTCTTCAAATTTGACAGTGTTTTTTCAGTTAGATAGCACTTTGTTGCCAAAAGCACAGAAAGTACAATGGACTTTAATATGGCCATCTTTAGAGGACACAAACTCAAAATAGCGACTGTATTTTCAGCACGGTCCTCCCTCCATTGTTGTTTACGTTTCTGTCGCTGCGTGGGTCACGTGCACTGACCTCGTGCTGAAAACGTGACTCGTTGCATGCGTTTCTTCACTTCCCGAGACGCAAGAAGAAAGCATAAATTTATATTTTTACTAAGGAAAATAACAAAGATACTGTAGTAACTCACAGTGAGTTATAAATTTAAAGTAACTTTAATCTGATTACTGGTTTGGTAATAGTGAAAAAAGTTACTATAAAGTTACTTAGTAATGCATTACCCTAATCTTATTTTTTTTATAAGCAGTGATACAGGAGGCTGAACACAGCCCGCTCCAAACGGGAATGGGCTGAGGACTTGTAGGCTGTAATGTGACTTAGGTGCAATTATTAACTGGGTATCACAGCAGCTTTTTTATTTACACTATATTGTAAAATAACCCTCATTTCCCATATGTTTTTCCCTTCTGCTTCTTTCAGATGCACTTTTTAATCCACCCCCTGAACCCTGGGACCAATCCGACCTCCACATCTGCCAAGTCAGGCTGCAGCACGGTCATCCTTTTATAAGATTTTGTTCAGAACTAAATCTGAACAAAAGTCCTTGTTATTTTAAGCTAAAGAAACTGTAACTTATCAGGCTGGTTTTTTCTTAAAGTGTATGACTATTGTGGTTGACAGTGGAATCTGCTGCAACACTACAGGCAACCGCTCAAGTCCTGCCGAGGGCCCCAGACTGGTACAGGCCACCCCTGCCCATCTGTGAGGCCGGCAGTCATCTGAAGCTCCAGCACCTGCTGCATATGAAGGGAGAGTGTAATTAGTCCAATAAGAATCAGCTGAAACAGCTAACTCACCTGAAACGCTCTCTTGCTCTATCCCCACACCCTTCTCAATGCAGCTGATTGCAGGCCACGCCCACCTCCACACTGATCTTCCCCCAACTTGTCTAAACCTAACCAAACTGCAACCATGGCAACCTGTGTTTTGTAAGGTTTGGTACTACTGATCCTGTACAAAGACCCAAACCTGGTAACTTTACTTGGTTTCAGCCATCTAATAGTTATACACTTCAATGCTGTTGTAAGTATGTCAGACCTTCAATTCAATCCTATAGGCATCACTCCTAATAGAGCCAAAGTAGGATCTTGTGGTACATCCTGTTAGAGCATCAAATATCTCTCCCTAGGATGTCTTTAGTTTGGGACATGATTGGCGTTATGTGCTCCACAATTCCTCTAGCATGAGCTGGAATGTGACTGGCTCATTCTAGATACTAGATACTTTCTGGAGTCCTAAAATACCTAACAATTGTTTTCCACTTGAATTCCCTCCATATATTCAAGCTTGTGGCCAGGTGTGCCTCACTACACGCCTCCTCCCATGCTTCCTGCGACATGTCTGTCCATTTCTGCCTCACATATCTGCTTTATCTACAAGGAGTATTGTGTATTCATGGATCCTTTAGAAGTTTCCCCATTCCATGTGTCCTGTCAGAAATGTTCTAAGTTGCAGATAGATATAAATCTGTCTTGGGGTGGCCATAACCACTTCTCAACTGCTCAAATGTACTTAGATTACCCAAACCGAATAACTGGGGCGGTTAACCCAGGTTCCGGCTTCATTTGTGCAGCCCAGAAGTAGTATTTTAGGTTTGTGGGAGCTTAAGACCGCTGTTTAATTTAGATAACTGTAAAGTTTTAACTTGAATTCAAGGCAGATTTTTTGCCATATAAATTTTGACATTGTTCTCTCCAAATTGTAGAATGTAGATTTTGGAATTTCTATAGTTCTCATCTAAAACAAGTAAAGGAATCTGGGTAGAATGTTCATACAGATACCTTCAACATGCCCCAGTAGAGACCAGAGGGAGCACAGACAACCGTTCTAAATCATTATTAATGCTCCAAATTATCTTACTATAATTAGCGTCAAACAGGTTCTGCAGAGATTGGAGAATGTATATACCTAGATATTTAAGAACCATTTAAATCCAATCTGAAGCTTTACACTGTGCGGGACCATGCCATTTTTCTCCGTAGCCGTAGTTTTCTCCACATTTACCTTGTATCCTAAATAAAATCCAAACTAGGATATTTGTTTTGTTAGAAACAGAATTACATTATTGGCATACAGCGATAATTTGTGTTCCTCTTCATTACTTACAATTCCTTTTATACCATTACCATCCCTGAGGAGTTGGGCCAGCGGTTTGATACTAATAGCAAAGTTAGGGCCGAATTTAAGTTGCTTTAATGTTTTAAATAGATATTGCATTACATGATACACGGTCAAATACATGGTCAAATGCCTTTTGGGCATCTAAAGATATAATTACCAATTCCAGTTTCCTATCTTGCTAGTGAGACATTATGTTTAGCAAACAGCATACATTATCTCTGTAGTGTCTCCCAGAGATGAATCCAGTCGGATTGGGATGGATTATTTGAGTGATTATCTGATTCCCTCGCCTGGCCAGGACAGCCGTCAATATACGCAAGTCCCCATTTAGCAGGGATACTGGTCTGTAGGATTGACATTCAGTGGGACTTTTCCCCTCATCATGCATCACCACTATACTGGCCTCATTCCAGGATGGTGCCATAATTTTTTATTTGAGTGCATGCTGATATGCCTTTAGTAGCAAAGGTGACAGCAAATCTTTTAATGTCTTGTAAAACTCATTACAATATCCATCTGGACCTAGGCTTTTGTTGTTTTTGAGAGATGACATCACCTGCTTGATCTTCCATTCTTCAATTGACCTATCTAACTCTTCTACTGCAGGCTCCGTGAGTTGAGGCAGTTTTATTGTGCTCCAGAAACTGTGAGTTTTGTGTCATCCGAGCAAGTGTCTGTATATCTTTAATCATTTTTGACACGGCTGCCGGTGAGCTCGAGTTCGGCTGTTCATCGATGCCGGTTATTCGGACGTTGCCCTGTCTCTTCTTATCTTCCAAATCCTTACATTGGTCTTTTAGGGTGACCACCTGTTTTTGAAGACTGGTCACTGTAGATTGCAGTGAAACGGTGCGGATTGCAGCAGTGTTGTTTGCTGTCTGTTATTAACATCAGATCATCTACTGTATGTTATTAACATGAAATCATCTTCATTCTGTTATTAACATGAAATCATCTCCAGTCTATTATTAACATCAGATCATCTCCAGTCTGTTATTAACATCAGATCATCTCCAGTCTGTTATTAACATCAGATCATCTCCAGTCTGTTATTAACATCAAATCATCTCCAGTTTGTTATTAACATCAGATCATCTACAGTCTGTTGTTAACATCAGCAACAGATCATATATATAGAGCATTTTGACAGCTACTCTGTCTTAATTAAAACAACTGGACACTGTAACAAGCCGATATTTGGGTTTGATAACATTTAATTATTTCAGGATCCGACCGAACAGGATGTGAGTGTTTCTGTGACTTCCTGTTGAGCCTGAAGGCTGCAGGAATCGGCTGGGAACTGTCCCACTTTACAGCAGCTTTTTGTCACCGCCCCCGGCTGCTGCCGCCTGCTCTCGTTCACTCTACACGCAAGGCGACACTCATCTTGAACATGCCTTTTATCCAATGGTCCCTTCCTACAGCAATAAGTATTTATTTGAAAAAGAACCTTGTACAGACACAGTCACCAAGTGCTTTACATTGTAACATTGTTAAAATAAGGCCCAAACAGTAAAATGAGAAAGCAAATGAAGAAATAAAATATCAATGGAAGTAAAAAATTAAAAATATAGAAAATTTAAAACACAATATTACAAACTTGAGACAAAAGCCAGATTAAACAAGTGATTTTTTCTCAACAGAGACTGCAGAACGTAAGACAACAGGAAGAGTGTTCCACCGGGTCGGAGCCGCCACTCCAGAGGCTCGGCCACCTTTAGTTTCTAGTTGATACAAGTGTTAGTAAAACAGCGGAGGAAGGAAGAACTCTGGAAACCATCTGGAGAAGTTTTACAGATTCTTTAAATGCCTGCAGGGCTGATCACCAGACAGCTCATCCTATTCAAGCGCTCCGAGGTTCCATTTCAAAGCTGTGTTCCATCTCTCCATGCCCCACTTGGTGGCAACGTTGTTTTTCATGTGGCCCCATTCTCCCAGAAAATGCAAATGAACGTAATTTCAAATGACAACGAAAAGTAAACTTCTTTTGTGAGTTGTGTGAGCCAGGTTCCCTGTGGGGGACAGGGAGCCGAGAAAAAACCCTGCTCTAATTCTGTCATTGTCAAACTTTGACATAAGCGATTGTTCAGTCGTCTTTGTTGAGTGATACAGTGAGTAACAGGGTCCCAATTCATCCATGTTAATTTTTTAAAAGAAAGCAAAAGACATGTATTCCTTGAAGAAATGTTTTCCGCTGCTTGTGCTAAATATTATAACATTCCAGCGGTGATGTCTTTTGTTTTTTCCGTTTTATCTCAGGAGGCCTTTACCTTTGCCACTAAGCCTCATATCAGCATCTCAGAAATAATTTAAGTAGCCCTTTATTATAAAAAAACAACAAAAAAACACTGAGACAAGTCTTAAGAATTCATATTCAAGATGAAGGTGCAGCGAGGGCTGATTTCCTTTGGTTTCCTATCCGACAGTACAGGATGATCAAGAACATTGTTGTGTTTAAAGGCCTGTCCTGGACTCCCCAGATCTGCGCGTAACACATGTCTACATATCGAACAGCATGTGTGTGAACAGCAAATTAAGTGTCAAGTTGAATGATGTTCTGGGATGACAGAAGCCACACAAGGACTGCATTATGTTCCGCCACAGCAGCACAGCAGGTTTGTCATTGTGAGAAAATAAACACAGCAGTGACCATTTGCTCGCCTGCAACCTTCCTCATGATTTGATGTGAGCTTGACTCCTGCTGGAGGCCAGGTGAGGAATGTACACAGCGTGTAACAGGGCGGGTATTTATGGAGTCAGCCTATTATAGACGCAAAAGTTTCTCAGACTTCCACTTTCTCTTTTCCTTTTCTTCTTCCCCTGACACATAAATCTAGGGAGAAATCTGGGGGAGAAAAGAAGAAGTTCTTTAATTTCATCAGCACTCCTGACTGACAAGCATCGTTACGGATAAAATTATCTTGGTAATTATCCTGCTCGAAGGAGATTTATATCCCTTTGTAAGGGCTGAGAGGGAAACACGCCTCTCTGCAGCACGGAGAGAAAGTGCTTTGTTGAAATAGCACCCTAATGAGGCGCAGTCGCCCCTCCTGCTGCGCAGGATCTCGCCGGGCCTGATCACCCAGAGTGCATTGCTTTCATTCTGCCAAACACCAGCGAGGAAAGGAGAGTGGCTGCCGAGTGAACACACCCTGAAAGCTGAGAATGGCACACCGTCCACAATTACCTCTGTTTGTGAAGGAAACACTGATGTCAGAGAATTACTGTTATGGGAAAATTACATTTTGACACGATTTCTTTGACTTATTTCTGTGTTTCTTTCCTTACATGTTGAAAGTAAGTTTGTTTTTACTCACACGTTGAAGATGGGAGCCACAAAGTCTAATGAACATTTGTCGTGGCCTTTGTGTTACCCGATAAAGGTGCAAGCTTGCCCCAAAAAACTATCTCACCCTGCGCCATATGTGTTCCCCCTGTTAGCTGAGATAAAGGGCCAAACCTTTTGTATCCTCAAAGGAATGGAATGCAGAAGGGACTCCAGGGTGTCTATTTACTGGTATTTTTGTTTTCTATGCTGAGTCATGTTACCCAAAGAGGTGTCAAAATTTTATGTTTTGCAAATAAGCTGAGGGATTTCTTCACATTGAGGAGGATATTTCTACATTGCACTCATGTACTTTGAGAAACTGCTCTTCCTGCACTTGCAGATATAATAAATATACAAAAACCAAACATCCTGCTGTAAAGAAACTTCCACCACACTACGTTACTGTTAGCTCACTTTCTGTTACAAGACATGTGACGCCGTTGCTTACACAGTCATTTGAAGACAATAACTGTGTTCTATTCTGGTCTGATGTGGGATCTTCCCTCATTTGACTTCCTCTCAACTTCAAACTCATTATTACACTTAGACAGGAGTTTAGCCAGAAAAAAGTGAGCGTAATGCGCCAACGACATTAAGTATCAGGGCTACCAATAATGATGCTGAATGAGACAAAGAAATTGCTTTGTACGCATCAAAATATGGGTTTGCCCCCCCAAATCTCACTCCTAGGTTTTTGGAAAATTTGGCAGCTCTGAAGTACACATCTTTACAGTTACCAGACAAAATGGCGAGGAGGCACCAAAAAGACTAATACTAATAGGAATTTAAAGATGTGATAAAAATGGATCTGGACGGGAAAGATAACTCTGGGAGTTGGAAGGGCTGTGTCGCGATTTTGCCTTCTCACCCGGCGACACCGATTCGTGGAGCTAAGTGTTAGTTTCATTTTGCGTATCGTTACAGCCTTAATGATGGTGCATGAAAGCATGACAATAGCATAACAGAGAAGCTGGCAGGCTGAGATGGAGTCTTATTAACCAATAAGAGCACTTCTCTATTTACTTGGAATCACTCTGCTTTTAACTAACCCTTAATGCCCCCAAACACCCCGTTTTGGGAATGCAGGCCACGTATGTTCAACAGATGGCAAATGTCATTTTACCTTAACTCTAGAAACAAAAGCTACCCAGTAAAAACACATCTAAGATATAAAAATAAAATAATACAAGCACATAGAGAGCGATGTCTGTAAATACCTTTCATGCGTGAATGTTGCCGTCATCAGGGCCAGCTCAACCAGCTTAAAGATAGGAGTGTCTGCTGAACTACTGTAAATCATCAGTGTAGGATGTTGCCACATTTTAGTATTAGCATGCTGCAGGACTTTCCGACCACAGTGAGGGTGTGCTAATCAGATCTGAAACAGGATCACTTAATAAATCCATGGTTAGGCATGTCCTCCTGCTACCTCTCTCAGCATGCTGCTGAGCTCTCCTTATTGTTCACTAAACTCAGCTGTCTGGCCAGATGAGGTGACCAGAGTGAAGCAGGGATTAGGCTTGATAACACTCCCACCATTACTTAGAAGCCAAAGCAGGCATGACTGATTTAGATTCTGTAACCACATCAACCTTCTCTAAAGACAGCTGCTGCAGACAACTCACAAAGTGATGATATCATTGATCCCAGCATGCATGTGATAGCAAAGCACTACTAAAGTGACTCTGTGTTTAGACTGTACACAGCATGGAAGACTGAGCTGTTCTTACTGTATGTATTCATCATAACAACATCTAGCACAGAAACCTGTTCCTGTCATAGTCAGACAGCAGCTGTGTCCTGTGCTAACAGCTCATCACTGATTGTCTCTGGTACCAGTAAAGAGTCATCAAGTCATCCGCCCCAATGAGGAAAAATAACATCTATGGTCCATAGCAGAAGGTTTTATTACAACCTGCATTTTTGTTCTGTAGTTTGGGCTATTCATTCTATTGGTAATGCAAATGTCCCCCTGTAAAGGGGAAAATAGAAAGTAAAACATGGACATGATGTAGCTGCAGTCAAGTCCAATGTTTCAATGGACGAGCGTAGCCGCAAATCACAACTGGTGCTTAAAATGCGAAACAAATGGAAATCCTGGTGTTTGACAAGCACAGATTTTTGCTGATTTGGTCTCATAATGGGCAGATTGGGTGGCGCATACCACACCACCATGTTTCCATGATGCAAGTCCAACTGATACTTAAAATGGGAAACAAATGGAAACTTAGGGATATAAAGAAATATCAATTGATTCGTGTAAATGCAAATATTCATGCCGTATTTTTCGTGGTGGTGAGTATGAATTTTAAACTAATATGTGAATGGAAAGCATCTTTTGTGATCACAGCACGACTACGGTAAAGGGTGCTATCAAAAGCCGAAAATCCGCACAGGGAGGTTGGTCGGGGTGGTGGACGGGTCAAACAACACAGGGCTTTCCCCCTGGAGACCGGGGATTGTGTCGCCCCGCTGTTGTCGCGCATTCACAGATTGTCTAAAGCCTTTAATTAACCCTCATGTTGTCCTCGGGTCAGATTGACCCATTTTCTTATATCAATGTTCTTTTTCTTTTTTAAAGATTATTTTTTGGGGCAATTTAGGCCTTTAATGGACAGGACAGCTGAAGTTGTGAAAGGGGAGATGGAGGGGGAGTGACATGCAGCAAAGGGCCGCAGGCTGGATTCGAACCCGGGTGGCTGCGTTGAGGAGTAAACCTCTATACATGGGCACCCGCTCTACCAACTGTGCTATCTGGAAGCCCATCAATGTTCTTTTTAACTACTCAAAATAACATGAGTGATTCCACACAACGGTCTTTGGCAAGTACAAATCTTTACTTTCATTAAAGGTGTGTCTTTTCAATTTAAAAGCATTTGAATATAGTAGTAGTAGTAGAGTATTGAGTAAAAGTTGACATATTCCAGTCTGTGATTATCCATCACCTTATATTCCTTTAATTTTAGTCTAAAAATAATTGGTGCTTTTCTAACTCCAACATTAGGTATAATTTCCTATAAATGAGGTTAATTGACCATAAATTCCAAAAATAACTGTAAATCTAAAATTAATAAGTTTGTGTTACATAGTGTTGAAAACGTCAAATAGTGACAAACATTCAAAAAAGCGTCAGAAGTGTTGAAAATAAAGGACAAAAACGTTTTTGATGGAAAGACAACACAACGGTTAAGTCAAAATGAAAGTGAACTCATTCCAAATGTTCTGGAAAACCCACTTAATCCTGTAGCCTAAAGGGCTGCTACAGAACTAAATGGTTTTTGTCAAATACATTTAGAAGGAAACATAATTGCTGAATGGCCACCTTCCTGTTTCACACATATTGTGGGACGTTGGTCAGGAAAAAGCGAAGAACTTTGATGCCAGAGAGCTGGATCTGAATCCCGAGGCCCATGTGTGGTTAGATGTAGGCAACCAAAACAAAGAACATCTGAGTACTTTGCAGACACATATTCCAAACATGTTCCAAATATGTTTATAAGAAACAAAACAGCAGGTCGGCATGACTTAACGCTCTAAATGTATTCAATGTTGAAAATAAGTAGCATATAAATGTACAGTAGGTACACGTTCCATCCAACACTTTTATATTATTAAACTTGATGGAGAAATCTCTAGGGTTTTTAAGGCTAACCTACATATATTGTCATTTCAAACATGTTTGTACCTTTAACAGCCGGTGACAAGGCTTTTAATGCTGCCAGATGTGCTAACAAGCCACCTCAACTAAATAGTGTTGTAAAAAAAAGTTGGATGTAAAGAAGGTCCTATCAGTGGTTGGAGAAAAGACAAAGCCTAAAGGCCTGCGCCTAATGAGCAGCTGTGCGGCCCTCATTAAGAGTGTTGAGCAACCCCTGGTCCTTAATGAGCTTCTTCATTAAGAGCCATTTGGAATGGAAAGGTCTGTAAGG
>NC_048429.1:16435962-16484907 GCF_013103735.1 Etheostoma cragini
CCCTCCCCCGCCCAAAGCACCTGGGCAGGCTACCCCCATCAAGGGAAACCATTACAAATACACTAAGTCACTGGATGACAGGGTGCACGTTTTAAACTCAACAGATTAGTCCCTAATTTAAACTCCCTCCTCACTGACACATCGCACACTTGGTTTCAAAATTCAGATATCAGTTGTTCAGTGTGATCCTGACAGACCATGAACCGTTCATTTGAAATCAAGAGAGGATGTGTGCCTTAAGAGCTGATTACTTAAAATAAATGTCCTTTCAAGAAAGTTTTAAGATTCCTTCTGGAGGAAGAACTCATTTTGCATCATGATGGCACTGACTTTTGAAATGCCTTATCTGTAGCATGGCTTTGTTACAAGGAGTTCAGTATTGTCTGATTTTGTAGTTGATGAGGTATGTTTTTGTTCGTCTTTAACTACCCCCCATACCCCTTTTAGAGCTTATTAAATCGGTCACCTGTGACTGTTTCATCATGTTCCAGTTCAACAAAAAATCTACCAATTACTGGCATAGTGGCTTCAACCTTTATTTTGTTGTCCGTCTATCCAGTTGATACGATTCTTCTATTTTGTGGTTAGGGCTCAACAAATTACTCCCAACCTATCATCAATACAGTCTTATCTGAGCAGTTTCTCCTGCCCGGGTGCTGGTCGGATTTCTTATTTTCGTGCTGCCTTTGGGCTATAGAGTTGTGAATAGGGTCAAATGAAACCCAATTGGACAAGTTAATCACACCATATCTGTGGTTTATCCCACAGGTTGCAGAGAAAATGCTCACACTTATCAATTCTGTCAGTCGGGGTCACCTTCCAATCCCTGATTATGTGCTGCCAAATTCATTGCGCCCCACTGTAACTATGCAATTCTATGCACTCAGCATTCTTCTGTCATTGATTGGTTGCTTTTGACAGTACTGAAAGTAATGTGGACATTGCCGCTGATCAATACAAAAAAATGTATGTGTGTAGAACCTAGGAGGCACTTTGTAATGAAATCAATACCTGTGCTTGGCTTGTGGCATTAGGATCATTGGCTGGGCTGTTATTTAGTCATTGTTGTCCTACACCAGCAGCATAACCTGGCTACCATAAGAAATCAATGGCAGCATATCGCAGCCAGCATCCCAATTACTGGCAGTGCTGGTGAGGAATCAATGCAGCTTTTCGCCATTACTACCCCTTGTGGGAAATCACAGGACATTTATTTTTCTTGGGGAATCTGCTGCACAAAGGATGACGCCTAGCTGCTGATATTTAAGATCCATCTGAGGCGCTTAGCTTCCATTTCATTCAGGCGGGACTCAGATTGGAACCTTGCAGCAGAGTGTGAGTAAAACATTGAGAAAACCCCATATTGACATGATATGTGATCATAATGTATTGATCACTCACAGCTCTTGACAAGAAAAATAATCAATTTCAAATAGTAAACTAGTTGCTGCAGAGAAATTAAATGTTACTGCCAGAAATAATTTCTCTCCACCTGACAGGCCCACTGCTTGCTTCATCTAACACACACACACACACACACACACACACACACACACGCACACACACACACACACACACCAGACTGGCATTGTCAAACACAGGGTTGGTAGGAATGTTTACAACATGATGCATAAATCTTTATCTGAGACACTCTAAACCAATAATAATGTTATTAATAACAACTTGCTTCTTAATTGATTTGCTTTTTTTTGTAAGTGGATTCATGCGAGAAATAATATAAAAAATCTTGTGGTTTAACCTATTTTATTTTTGGATTACCAAGATAAAAGTACCCAAGAGATAACAAACTCAAAATAAATATATTTTAATCAATTATAACACCTACGATAACAATGGACATCCTAATAACACTTTGCACTGTGCAAAGTTACACACCATGGAGACACCGGCCCTGTCTGTGTCTCAAGGAGTTTGAGAATAAACATAGCTGTAGCATTAGCATGTTAGCTTGTCAATGCTATCTTTGACACCATCCGCAAACAATCTGCAAAAAATGTCATAACCTATGGTTAATCTCATTGTTACTGCTCCTCGTGTGGAAAAGTATCACCAGTTAATTATTTTCTTTATTTCTATTGGCTGGTTGTCGGCTGCTTGGTGAAAGTTCAGTCCCCCGTCAACACAGGATGCTTTCAGGAACAGTATTGAATGTAGGTCACCTGCATTTTGGCAGCATTAACATTGCCCAAAACACAAAAGTAAAATAGACTCAAAGCGTTTTGAGTTGCGATATGGCACGTACAGGGTGAGTGAATCACTAGCCTGTGTAGACAGCTCTATTGATTAAAACAAAATGTGCTCTGTCAGATACGCGTTAGAGAGACAACTGAAGAACGCAGCTGTAGCAACTCCTGTACAGATGAACCTTTGCAGTAAAGGAGAAGTGAGAGGAATTGAGAAAACTAATATCATCTGTGAGCGTGTCACCTGTCATTAGCATCATGCCTCTACATGTATCAGCATGTCAGATCATGGAAAAAATGCCTTGGGCTGAATAGACATATTATCAACATTCTTCTTTTCTTAAGCAGACGCTGCTCACTCCCAACTCCAAATAACAGACTGCGACTCCTCTCCCCAACTGGTGTGTACCCTCCCAGCAAAGTGAGTGCACTGGGCATATTGGGATGTGATAGGGAGAGGGGGCTGCTGAACACGGAGAAATAACAAGCTGGGTCTCTTTATCAGGTGTTTTGCACACTTTTCAAAGCACGTCATGCAGGTAAGACATGACTCTTTGTGTAAGTTCAGACTGACAGTGTTTTATGCATCTGGCTCTCAAAAAGTGAGACATTAGATTAAAGGGAAATGACAGCAATGTTTGAGACTAAAGGGATCTTGACTTTATGCAGCAGACTTTTAGCAACAGTCTGGAGACAGGAGTTCCCTGAGCTTTGATGAAAGGATGAAGAACAGAGAGGGGAGAGACTGGCTGCATTGGAAACAGCAGTGGAATACACCTACAGTATAAGGTGTATTTTATAATGACGACTTTGTGTAATATTTGGAGGAGGATTCAGGGAGTTGCATAAATACTAGTCTATATCCCCAACGTTCCAGTGACTGGATTGTTCAGGTGCCACCTGATGTCCTCTTTTCAGCCGGATGTCTGTCCCCTTCCTCTGTCTCTGTGTTGGCGTTCTAACCTCCGGTGGATTTCTGAGGACCATGGTGAACTGGTCCTTGGATCTCTGCAGGGTAAATCCAGACAACTAGCTAGACTATCTGTCCAATCTGAGTTTTCTGTTGACAACTAAAACTACCTTTGAATCTACACATTGGTTCCACCAAAATAAGTTCCTTCCCATTTTGCAGAGACGACTGTGTTTGGTTTATAGAAATGCCAATAAACCAGAGCAGGTTTTTCTCCCACCCCGGAATGCTGTGTGGACTTGCCAGACCCTCTTCCATAGCGCTGTGAAGGAAGCTCTGGCAATGCAACACTGCATACAGTGAGGAAAATAAGTATTTGAAAACCCTGGTATTTTGCAAGTTCTCCCACTTAGAAATCATGGAGGGGTCTGAAATTGTCATCGTAGGTGCATGTCCACTGTGACAGACATAATCTAAAAAATCCAGAAATCACAATGTATGAATTTTTTAACTATTTATTTGTATGATACAGCTGCAAATAAGTATTTGAACACCTGTCTATCAGCTACAATTCTGACCCTCAAAGACCTGTTAGTCTGCCTTCAAAATGTCCACCTTCACTCCCTTTATTATCCTAAATTAGATAAGCACCTGTTTGAGGTTGTTAGCTGCATAAAGACACCTGTCCACCCCATACAATCAGTAAGAATCCAACTACTAACATGGCCAAGACCAAAGAGCTGTCAAAAGACAATAGAGACAAAATTGTACACCTCCGGAAGGCTGGAAAAGGGCTACGGGGAAACTGCCACGCAGCTTGGTGAAAAAAGGTCCACTGCTGGAGCAATCATTAGAAAATTTAAGAAGCTAAACATGACTGTCAATCTCCCTCGGACTGGGGCTCCATTCAAGATCTCACCTCAAGGGTCTCAACGATCCTAAGAAAGGTGAGAAATCAGCCCAGAACTACACCGGAAGAGCTGGTTAATGACCTGAGAAGAGCTGGGACAACCGTTTCCAGGGTTACTGTTGGAAATACACTAAGACGTCATGGTTTGAAATCATGCATGGCACGGAAGGTTCCCCTGATTGATGAGTACCATCCCGAGAACATCACCCCTACTGTGAAGCAAGGGGATGGTAGCATCATGCTTTGGGTGTGTTTTTCTTCACATGGGACAGGGCAAGAGCACTGTATGAAGGAGAGGATGACCGGAGCCATGTATTGCGAGATTTTGGGGAACAACCTCCTTCCCTCAGTTAGAGCATTGAAGATGGGTCAAGGCTGGGTCTTCCAACAGGACAATGACCCGAAGCACACACCCAGGATAACCAAGGGTTTGCTCTGGAAGAAGCATATCTAGGTTCTGGCGTGGCCTAGTCAGTCTCCAGACCTTAACCCAACAGATAATCTTTAGAGGGAGCTCAAACTCTGTGTTTCTCAGCGACAGCCCAGAAACCTGACTGATCTAGAGAAGATCTGTGCGGAGGAGTGGGCCAACATCCCTTCTGCAGTGTGTGCAAACCTGGTGAAAAACTACGGGAAACGTTTGACCTCTGTAATTGCAAACAAAGGCGACTGTGCCAAATATTAACATTGATTTTCTCAGGTGTTCAAATACTCATTTGCAGCTGTATCATACAAATAAATAGTTAAAAAAATCATAAATTGTTATTTCTGTTTTTGTTTTTTTAAATTATGTCTCTCACAGTGGACATGCACGTTCAATGACAATTTCAGACCCCTCCATGATTTCTATGTGGGAGAACTTGCAAAACAGCGGGGTTTTCAAATACTTATTTTTCTCAGTGTATATATTAACTCAACTTCACTTGATCAACTATCTGTAGTCTTGAAGAACTCTGATCTACAATGTGACCAAAATTTTGTCCCAGGTTACTGTGTCCAAAATGGCTTTAGTTTATATTTTGCTGATCTTAATCCAGCTCTGTGATCTGTGTCATCTTTGTTTGGGTAGTGTGTGTGTGGGTCGTGCCTTTAGGTGTGTCCCTTTCCTCCAGGGTCTGCTGAAATACGCCTAGATTCAAACTCTGAACCAAGGACCTCCCGTCATGGGCCCGCTGCTGTTTGTGCCCACTCATTGCCATCTGCCTGGGCCTTTTATGCCCATGCACGGGCCACGTCGGTCTCTACGTCAGCTGCCCCCAGTTGGTCAGTCCCCGTCAGAGCCGATTCTAGCCCTTTGGTTTTCCTAGGCGATATGTAATTTCCCCCCATAGTCTCACCAGATTGCCAGATTGCAAGATATCCACAGCGGTAGAGTAGCAATGTATGTTTATTTTAGTTTCTAGCTTGCATGTAAGTTAGATGGCATTAACATTTGATCTAATCAGCACTGATCTGGCAACCCTAAGGCCAGTGTTTTGTTTCTAGATTTGTGTGGATGGTGACTTATGATTTGGGGGTCCGGGGGTCTACCCCCTAAAACCTTTCAGCATTAAACACTTCATTTCCTGCATTCTGGTGAGTTGTATGCATCTAATTTTACCTTTTTCTGAATCAATGTATGCTGGAAATATCTTTATGTAAAGGGAACCAGATTACAATCCAAATATAAAAACGTAATGGAAAATATCGCAGTAAGGCTCTCAGGAATTCTGTGTTGCTTTCATCTATTTATTCTCCTTTAGATTTAATTTTTAAATTATATCTGAGTCAGCAGACATCTAGCCTAAAGGCATCATTTACTCCTCCCTGTTTTGGGTCTTTTGTTGGGGAAGTAACTTCCGTAAATGTGCATATTATTCAACTCAGTAAAACATATTATCAATTTAAATGTATTAATAAATCCCTGGACTGTAATATTTCAGATGTGT
The DNA here is from genome assembly GCF_013103735.1 of Etheostoma cragini. NCBI lineage: Eukaryota > Metazoa > Chordata > Actinopteri > Perciformes > Percidae > Etheostoma > Etheostoma cragini. Next base: position 16,441,915 of record NC_048429.1, read on the forward strand.
TTGAGAAAGATTTCTGCTCATGCTCATGCAAATTCAAAATATAACTCATCTGTGCTCTCTGAGATTTGGAGGAGTTGTGATGTTTTGAGAAAAGTAAAGTGATAATACAATAGGCTTTTACAAGCACAAAGTCACAATAATTGAGAAAATAATCCACCTGCACCATGGTCCGCTGTGCCTTACGTGACTGCTCTGCTGATACAGTAGATCTCAGACCTTCTGACAGACTCAGAGCCCTGTTTGGGCTTCTGGTCTTTGAATGAGACATAGTTTAGGGAAGTGGCTGTATGCTGCTCTACATTGGAGGTGGAAATCAAAAACTACGGCAGAAATAGGGACGCATCTGCCACATGGCCACATCAATCATCAGTTTGAAGTTTCCCCCCAATTATGAAATGATTAACAATAATCAATTCAATCTAATAATCAGGTAGACAAGTAAACAAGTAGCTGAGTTGGTGCCCTAGGATGATCATGTTTAATAAACATGTTTTATTTTGCTTGTCATTCTAATTCTATTATTAATGGGAAGTAGACCTAAGAGCAACACGGCCCCCCAACACATTTGACGCCCTAGGCAATCGCCTACCCAGTTGCCTGCCCTGGTCCCTATACATATGTAATATGTACTTGTGTGAAGAGCTAGTGTCTTTACTCAGAGAACTAAGGTTACCTTGTAACCACATGTCTTTTTGCTGCAGGAGTTGTAGTGACCCGCCTCCTGATATTCCTGATTTTCTGGGTGAAGGTTGAGTTTGTTGTTACGCAACAGACCCAGACTTGCTCCACTTCTGCAGAGTCACCAAAGAAGGTTAGTTAAGCTGAATAATGATACTATATATTTTTATACTATATATTTTGCCAATATTTGAAGATTTGTGGCAGCTGAACGTTTGAGTGTTTTTGTTTAGGTTTCTTATATTTGCAAAAACAGAACGTTAAACTAAATTGCGTCTCTCCCTTTCCGTTGTAAACCAGCAAAGATGGCAACGTTGATGGAAAATGATGTGTTTATGGCTTACACCACCTATGCAGCTATTGTCATTGTGAAGATGCTGCTGATGGCGCCGATGACTGGATACTACCGCATGACCAGAGGGGTAGGTAGCAAGCCTTCACATCTATTACAACAAGTCTAATTTACATTAGTTTGATGGGATTTTATAGAAGGGTGTGGTTACCCAGGGTGTGGTTAGGCCAGAATGAAGAGTCCTGTTCACAGCCAAACTGAGGCACACCCCATGTTGCCAGGTTAAAAAAGAAAAACTAAACGTTTATAAAGGCAACCAATTAAAAAGGAATCCCTTAATTAGATTTATTTTGTATGTTTACTAATCCGTTTTGGAATATTCTCCTCATGTATTAGTTGGAGTGCTGTTGCACAGCATTCCAACTATTGTTATTCTGTTCTCCTGTATATACTGCAGACTTTCAGCTGTTAAAACCATTACACTTTTAAAATCTAGCTCTAGCTCCTTATGGTGTAGTGGTGTTATTCAATTCTTAATTAAAACCATTCCTACTTTTTCAACTATTATCACTACTTCAACATCTTCTTACTGACTTAAGCGGTTTATCCAGTTTAGATTTATCATTTAATTTTTTAATTTTTTATTTTTCCACATCTTTTTTAAGTTAGTGGTGTTGTAATAAAAATAATCAACTTAATAAAAACCATTCCTACTTTTTTCAACTATTTTCTCTACTTCAACATCTTTTTACTAATTTAAAATATTCATCCAGGTTAGCTTTAGCAATTTTAACTATTCAGCATTCCCACGCATTTTCTGCTGGAAATGCATTTTCTAGTTTCTATGTGACATGCATGTTAATGTTTTATATTTAGGCTTTCTCAAACGAGGAAGATGTTGCCCTGAAGCCTGCAGAGGAAAGGAAGAAGCTGCTGAGAACCCATCCCGATGTGGAGCGAGTTCGAAGGTGAAAAGATCAACCACCCTAAACTTAAAGTTTGGTTTGATACACTGGTCACTCATTTCAGTTGTTGAGAAAGATTTCTGGACCTAAAAACATTAGGTCACATTCTAGAAAAAGCTGAGAAATCCTAGTTAAGTTGGTTATTAAGAAGCTAAATAATAATGTTATATATTAAAAGTGTTAAGACTAGTAAATAATACTGACTAATAATATTATTCATACAGTCCAGAACCTCTCAAACAAACACTGGATCAGCAGTTAGATGGATGGATGGAGTATACCAAGGCTGTTACATAACCTTGTTTGTACACATGATTCCGATTGGTCAATCAATTCCAGTCAAATTCAATATGTAGCTCTTTTTTTTGTAAATTTGGAGTGCTGTCAGAAAGATGAAACCAATTGGTGCTGGCTACACCGTGTTATCCTCCTGCTAGGGTTAGCACCCAACAGGCTTAAACGGGGCAAGTTTTAAATGTGTCTTTGAAAAAGACACATTTGTAGGTGTAGGCAGCACCGATTGGTTTTGTTTCTCTCTCTACTGACAGCCCTCTAAATTTACAAACAACAGAGGAATTCTCCTTAAAGGGAAAAACGCCATTACTTGTGACTTGCATACCAGTGGCTTGGTCCCACCTCTGGCTAATAGCAATAGTGCTAACAGAGAATGCATTAGCTCCATGGTAAGCTCAGTCACCGGGGCCACTTGCCTTCAACCACAGAGTCAGGCTAATCAGCTCTAAACATTAACTAGATGGATGTTAATGTCACATGGTATCTGTTTGTTGTGCAGGTGTCACCAGAATGACCTGGAGAACATTGTTCCCTTTGTAATGGTTGGCCTGCTCTACGCGCTGACTGGACCTGAGCTTTCAACTGCTTTGCTTCACTTCCGCGTGTTTGCCGGCTCTCGGATCTTCCACACCATCTCGTACGTTGGCGCTCTACCACAGCCCAGCAGGGGTCTGTCCTGGATAGCAGGCCTTCTGGTCACCTTCTCCATGGCATACAGGGTGCTTAGCATTGCTCTCCTCCTTTAGAGACAGCATTGAACTCTAATAAAACCTTATCTGTTTTTACTTATCAACTCTTGCTGCAGCTATTCTTAGTACTTGTGCTTTGCATTCACTGCAACTGATTTCATGGATGGAAAATGTATTTTTAATAAACTTTTCTATCAACTTTATGTCTGGGTACTGAATTCTCAGGGTAATGAAATGGAACAAGTGCTCAAACTCAATGCGACTCTGATTCTCTTAAGTACAGGTATTCAATCTGGCAATGGGGGTGGTCATTCATAGACAATGCTTTAAAGGTGAAATCCACCCAGTGACGTCAAACATAACGGTTTGTCTTGTTCAGGATTCAGACACTTCAAATGAAGCCAGACAAGACAAGAATTGTGTTCATTTTCACTTTAAAATGGTTGAAGTACAAGTGTAAATACATGTAATGTAATATATACCTACACAACGGAGAAGTGTGTATATATATATATATATATATATATATATATATATATATATATATATATATATATATATATATATATATATATATATATATATAGGCTAAATTGTTGCTTCACACCTAATAGTAATTGTTACTTCAGGTCAGGGCAGATTACACAACCCCAGGATAAACGCCAGGAAGTCTACTCTTTGGAACTGTTTTTGCTGCTCACGATGACTGTGTGAAAAAACACCCGTCATGTTGGACCACAATAATAATTGAAATATCTCTCCTCTTTCACTTCATTTCATTTGCATGGACTTTGTTGTGCTGTAAATTTATGGTGAGTTAGGTGCTGGGCCAAAACCTGTCAGTTGGTCCCCCCTTTGATCCACCTGCAAAGGATATTACTGTAATGTGAACACATTATAAACCAAAGCTTCAGCATCTAAACACTAGATATTGACACAGGTCTCCTCTAATAAAGTAATGATAGAGAACATGCTTCAGGATGTGTTTTAAAAACACACTGACATCTATAGGTGTCCATGGAGCCCTGGGGTTAGGGTTCGGTGTCCATGGGGCCCTGGGGTTAGGGTTAGGTGTCCATGTCACCTTGCCTTGGTCTGCTTTTAGATATTGGCCACTATATCTAAGAGCATAAAGCAGATCACAGGTCAGCTTTATTTCCGTCAGGTTAATAATTAAACTATTTATGATGGAACTGAGAAGATATGTTACACTGACATGTTTGAGAACATTCTAGCATTGAATACGTATTTCACTTGTTCTCCCCAGGAAAATGCCCCCACAAGTTGCTTGTTCAAGCATTATTTACGATCCATCTTTACGTTTACAGTTGTGGCGCCCTCCAGTGGCTGTACTAGTCACGACAAGCGCAAAGCAACAAGTCATTTTTTGTTCAGATTTTTTGGGGCATTTTGGCCTTCATTTGACAGCTAAGGAAAAAAAAAGGGAAGAGAAAGGGACTGACATAAAGCCAAGTGCCATGGGTTGGACTCAAACCGGGCCGCTGCGGTGTTGACTAAGCCTTGGTACGTGAGCTACCACGCAAATGGTAATCTGACAAAGTATGAAAGTGTTCACAAGTGTTGGGGCTGCGCCACTACGCCGTTTAATCTTTTTTACCGAATTTTTTTTAATGTACAAAACAAACTGCATCATGTTCGGCTTCACATGCGTAACCGTGAAATAACATAACAAGATTGGTGGTTTAGAACCCAAATCACAAGCTTCTTCTACAGTTATCTAAGTTGTATTAAATGTGTATACAGTACTTATTGTAAGAAGACCTTGAGAGTTATAATATGTCATCAAATAAAAATATACTATTGTTATTAATATTTTTACTATTATTAGTTTAGTGAAAACTGAAAAAGAAACAATTGGTGACATTTCTTCTTGTTGGTAATTACAATGATAACCAAATAAGTGCGTAAAGCAAACACTCGGGGGGATGTTCTGTTATTAACAAAAATCATTTCGACATCCACACATCTGCAGCTCAAACATAATTGCTTGTTGTCTTGTCCTCTTCTTTCTTCCTGATATGAAAGACAACGTTTAAAAATGATTTCCTGGCAGAAAATGACCAGTACCTTTTCTGTTAAGTTTATGGACATTTCTGTTAATTCAAAACACAGAACATTCTGTAGATTTGCAGTGTATTCTCTGTAGCTTTAGACAGACTTTTCTTTTCATCCAAAAATCAAAATACAGGAAAAACACCTGTAAAAAAAAATCCAGAATCCTTCATATTTAACACAGTATTTTAGCCCATCTTTTTATGGACTTTTCCAACAGCATATTGGTACTTTTATTAGTATTAAACTAAAATTGGAAATTGCCGTATCATTTATTTGACATCCTGTAATTTTAATGGAATAGGGAATAGCCTTGTGTTTCCATTAAGAGTAATTCTCCATATTTGATTTAAAGATTTTAATTATAGCAGACTGAAAAACCAATGTATGAATTTTATTTTATCTGTACTTTTAATAACATTATAATAATACATTTTGGGGTCCATTATTCATTTCCTTTATTGACTAAAACACAGATAAAAAGAATCCTATTTGGATTCCCTCAGATGTCAGAATGAATAATGTGTAATAATGTGCTACGAGCTGATAAAGCAAACACACGCAATGAAGCCACGTGACAAGGAGCCAAACATTGGGAGATATTAAAGATCTGTACCTAAAATCCATACTTTGCGTTTCACACGAGACGTGTTAATTACTATTCTACATTTTGAGGAGCCGGAGTATTCCCATTCAGATGCAGAATGAGTGGGAGGTGTTGGAAGCATGTGTGTCCTCCACTAGAGGGAGGCATTTTAAAAGTCAACTGAGTTGCTCCTCATTAGGAATCCTTTATGGACCAGGTGCAGCTCATAAAAGCGCTTCAGCTCAAACAATTAACTTCATTTGCTGTGCTAAAAACATTCCCCTGCATACCCCACAATGCAGCTTTTATTTCATTTCCAACTGAGCACAAACACTCAAGCTTAATTACGCAAAGACTAAATGCAAGGAACAACAACAGCTTTAACCCAATTTGCTAACATTTTTATTTAGAATAACTGTCATCAGCAAATTCCCACTTGCTCTTAGGAAGTAGAGTGTACCAACTTGTTTGGATGTGTCAGCTGGCGATATGATGAATGGCTCACGCTTCACATGAAGGTGACTGGTTCCTACGTGGAGCAGTGAAACCCATGGGTGGGCACTGTAAATAGTAGAGGGAAATTACCATGAAGGCTGCTTTGGGCGGATGCTAGTCCGCATTGGGTCCTGTCCCTGTATAAGTACAATAGTTTTATGAGAGCTCATTTGTTGGGGACCCTTGGCCCTCCAGGGTCTCTCATTTCTCAGACAAGCCAAGCATTTCACAGCTCCACCTTCTATAACTAACAAGCACAGACACACCCAGCACGCCTGACTCAGGCTGCATGCACTGTAGGCTGGACTCTGTCTTTAACATCTCACACAAATTACACTATGTACACATGCAACTGTTTTGCATTAGCACAATACGTTTTAGACATTCTGCCTAAATTGTTTTTTTTTCGTAAAAATGTCAGCGTATTAATATTGAATGTATAGCATAAGGTTCAGTGTTACACTTTTTAGTTAGATATTCTTTTGATATACTGAAGTACATGTTAGACAACTAAAGCACGTGGTTATGATTTAGGAAATAAGTTAGGGTCTAAGTATAAGTAAGTCTAGGGTCTAAGTAAATAAGTAAGGCTCTTCTGCTCATCCACTGCCTGGCCTCCACGCCCTTTTTCTATGTTGCTTTGGAACATCACGCTATTTCCTGTTTCATCCCTAAGTCATTTAAGAGGCAAGTTTGCTCATACTGGCTTCAACTGATTAGAAATGGCAACACAAAATGTATATACTATGCATATCTGCTCAATAATCACAAAAGTGTTTTCTTAGTTTTCCTACAATATCCCCTCTGGCCGACGGTTGCTAAGGTCCGGTTTTAGCTAGTTAAAGCATGTGCTTAATAAGGTAATAATGTACCTTATAAAGTTAAGGAGAGCACGTGCTTTTATGAAAGTTAACACTGAATTTCAGTTTGACATAATGAATGTGTTTTATAACAGCTAACAAGGTTTCTATTGACCGTCTCTATGAGCACAAACTGGTAGCCCAAATCTTACAACAATGTGGTTTACACTCCACCATCCACCACAACCTTCCCCTTTCAGTCCCCGCATAAGGATATGAACATTCTTTTGGCAACAATGCGTTTGTTCCAAAACCTATCTCAGAAAGCTAATTTACAATGCATTACATATTTGGTTTGAGACAGGGTTACTATGGGCATACACAGTATTTGCATGTACTATGTCTCTGTTGGTAGTGAGGATATTCATGTATGACAGCCTGATTAGATACAGTAGTGTCTCCAGTTGAAGATGTACCTCTGTGTGTGGCTGTTGGCTTTGCTTTGTGTCTGCGTTTCATTAGCTGTCATCCATATGCCTAAGATCTGCCCTGAGCCTCATTGTTCAGCTGGTTAACTATACAGCCGCATCATTAGGCACAACTTCAAAGTCACACTCCACACCAATGCTGAGGTGGGCCAGATATTTATATCGTACAACGGCACCCAAGGTCCTGAAAAATTAATGAATAGTTAGGCGGAATCCAACTCACGGCTGGCAGAGAGACATATATATCAATTGGGTAACACCAGGTGGACATTTTGAGATTCTATACTCTCTTTCGTCTCATCATTGGAAGACATTGTGCCATAGAATGAGATGCAGCATGCTACCCTCATGATTATTTTCAGTATTAACAGTTACAGTAAGCTTGCTCCTACCCAAGCTTTTACCTACTGTTTTGGCTTTGCTAATGCCTGCAGTACAACATGAGCAAGGATACGTCTCAGCACTACACATGCAAATACACACTGTGATTTACAACACAATATCCAACCAGAACACCCATGTGCACCGGCATATAGTCAGAGCCAAATTTTCATTCCCACCCACATTACGCTGCATTCATCCAGCACACAGCTGTAACACATGTCAATGGTAAATAACAAGTCAACTTGTAAAATGTGTCTGCCTGTGCTGTGTTGGTAGTTAATTTGTTCATTGTGTTCAGTAACATTAGATAGCCTATTATAAGTTAGGCAAGCGCCTATACTTTTATGTTGCAGTCTGTATGGGTGTACAATAGCAAGGGTGTTGGATTGTGCACTTGGCCAATGTTTTTTGTACATGTGAGCCTTTTTACAAAATAATTTTGGTGGCATTAATTGTTACTTTCCCTTGATTTTTTGGTGTTTATTGGTAGTTAAACTTTGATCTCCAATCTTCTAATAAAACCCTCTCTATTGTGTGTGCGTGTTTGTGTGTGTGTGTGTGTGTGTGTGTGTGTTTGTGTGTGTGTGTGTGTGTGTGTCAGTCGTTGCTGTTAATTTCCTTTAATGTTAAAATGCGTTTGACTATCAAGTCAGGTTCACGTGGGGGCGGGGCATTCAACTGTTTTGACCACCCATTGAAACATACACTGAACAAAATTATAAACCCAACACTTTTGTTTTTGCCCCCATTTTTATAAGCTTAACTCAAAGATCTATGATCTATGTAGACAAAAGGCTTATTTCTCTTAAATATTTTTCACAAATCTGTCTAAGGCTACGTTTACACCTGGGCGGCTATTTTTTCTGAACGGTCATTTCTACCTCTCCGTTTTGAAAATTGATTTCATGCACCACTGTCAGTTTTCAGAAAAGTGTTCGGTTACACGTACCTGTGTATATATGCTGTCAATGCCATCAAAAGCATGCCAAACCTGTAGGTGGCAGTGTAACGAGAAGCTCAGGCCAGCGTTAGCCAATCAGAATCCCGAAAATAGCAACAAATCACTTTCTCTCTCTTCCTCTTCCTTGGCTGCCTAAACCTCTGTTTGTCTCAGTTTACGTGCAATGCAAGTTTTCCAAATTCTCCACTCTGGCCGGAGTTTTTAGAAAGACTTGTGTAAAGAGGTTTATTCCCTTTTGTCTCAGTTTGTCAAAATAACCATGGACGTGGAAACAGGGTCTAATGTGCAGTTTTATCATCCAGCACAATACCACAGTTGTAAATGTTGAGGAAATGTCCACCGGAGCTGTTGCCCGTGAAATTATGTTAATTTCTCTACCATAAACTGCCTCCAAAGGCGTTTCAGAGAATTTGGCAGTATAATCAACCGGCTTCAAAACCGCAGACTACGTGTAACCACACCAGGCCAGGACCTCCCCATCCAGCATCTTCACCTCCAAGATTGTCTGAGACCAGCCACCCGGACAGCTGCTGCAACAAACGGTGTATATAACCCCAAAAATGTCTGCACAAACCGTCTCAGAGACTTAACCGACTTGGGTGGGCCAATATTCCCATTTGCAGAGGTGTTCTCTTCAGGGATGAATCCCGGTTTACACTGTACAGTGCAGATGGCAGACAGCGTGTATGGCGTTGTGTGGGTGAGCGGTTGGCTGATGTCAACATTGTGGAGCGAGTGGTCCACGGTGGCAGTGGGGTTATAGTATGAGCAGGCGTATGTTATGGACAGCAAACACAGGTGCATTTATTGATGGCTTTTTGAATCCACAGAGATACTGTGATGAGATCCTGAGGCCCATTGTTGTGTCATTCCTCCATGACCATCACCTCATGTTGCAAGGATCTGTACACACTTCCTGGAAGCTGAAAGCATCCCAGTTCTTCCCAAGAGATTGAGCATGTTTGGGATAAAATTTGCACATTTTAGAGAGGCCTTTTGTAGTGGCCATCCTAAATCACACCTGTGCCATAATAAGGCTGTCTAATCAGCATCTTGGTATGCCACACCTGTGATGTGGATGGATTATATCGGCAAAGGCAAAGTGCTCACAAGCACAGATTTAGAAAGATTTGTGAATATTTTTTGAGAGAAAAAAGCCTTTTGTGAACGTAGAAAAAGTCTTAGATCTTTCAGTTCAGCGCATGAAAAATGGATGCAAAAACAAGAGTGTTGCTTTTATAATTTTGGTAAGAATAGATCACCACCTATGGATTCAAACCCCCAGTTTCCATACATTATCAACCTTCTGGTAAAATAGAGCAGAATATGTCCAACAATTGGGTTTTTGCATTAATGTCTTAGAGAAGAGACTGAAAGTGGTCACTCTTATCCCAAGATAGTAGATTCATTGCACATCAAGAATATACATTCAATAAACACACGGCGAGTAGGGTGGGCTAATTTTAAAGTGTTGCCTCAGGTTGAATTTTTTTGTCTGCTACTTGGGTAGACACACACACACACACACACGTACAGACACGACGAGCCCAGCAAACAAACTAGTAAGTAGTTTACAACTAAGACAGTGGAATGATAATGCAGGACAACAGAGTCGGCAACTGAGCTGGCAAAGCATAAGTCCAAAATAGGTTCAGGGTTGTGCTTCAGGCCAACGCAAAAATCCCATCCACCAGGAAAACAAGACACATAGAAAGCAACATGCACTACAGTAACATGAACTAAAGTAGCATGGACCACAGCAACATGCACTACAGTAAAATGCATTTAAGTAACATTCACCACAGTAACATGTAACATGCACTAAAGTAAAATGCACTACAGTAAAATGCACTACAGTAACACACACTACAGTAACATACACTACAGTACCATACACTACGGTAACATGCACTACAGTAACAAATACTACAGTACCATACACTACAGTAACAAGCACTACAGTAACATACACTACAGTAGCATGCACTACAGTAACATACACCACAGTAACATGCACTACAGTGACATGCACTACAGTAACATACACTACAGTAACACACACTCCAGTAAAATGCAATACAGTAACATACACTAAAGTAACATACACTACAGTAAAATGCACTAAAGTAACATACACTACAGTAACATGCACTACAGTAACATACTCTACAGTAACATATTAGAGTAACATACAGTACAGTAACATAAACTACAATAACATGCACTAAAGTAACATGCACTACAGTAACATATTAGAGTAACATACAGTACAGTAATATACACTACAGTAACATGCACACACAGCTGGATTGGTTATCAAAACAGAGAACAGAGAAGTTCAGATTCCAACACACACAGAGGCAATGTGGTTTCATTCTCAGCTCAGCCATTACTCCATGTTATCTTTATATTGCAAATATTAGTTTGCTGCCAAATTTATATTCTAAATGAGTACAGCCCTTTAAACTTAAAGTTGCTGTTGTACATCAACTTCTCCCTCCCCTGTTGTGTGTCGTATTATTCAATAAATGTCCTTTGACGTAATAATTGCCATAGGAACAGAAAGGCACACGGCATTATGGAAACAACACATTGAGTACTAACAGCGATTGATATAGCCAGGGCTGACAGACCTGGCTGTCAACCTACAGGTTGGCCCAACCTACAGGTGGGCCAAATCAAAAAGAACTGTATTGTGGGACAATCATTCAAGAAAACTACGTTTGACGTGCACTTCACATTGCCATCTTTCTTGAGCAGATGTTCTCAAAAACACTTAAAAACACGGTTAGGATTACTTTATAGTATGCAGTTGGAACATAGTGGCAGAGATGATATTCTACATCCTAAAGTAGCATGGACCACAGTAACATACACTGCAGTAACCTGCACTAAAGTAACATGCACCCCAGAAACATGTACTACAGTAACATGCACTAAAGTAACATGTGCCACTGTAACATGTACTAAAGTAACATGAACTAAAGTAACATGCACCACAGTAACACAGACTACAGTAACATGCATTAAAGTAACATGTACCATGAAAACAACACATTTGAGTACTAACAGCGATTGATATGGCCAGGGTTGACAGACATCCGTCAAACTACAGGTGAGATTTCTATAGCGGATGTTCTACAGGACTCAAAACACGGTGAGGATTACTTTGCAGTATGCAGTTGGAACATAATGGCAGGGATTATATTCTAAATCATGTTGAATTGTGGTTAAATCACTGTTAATTTTATCACTTATTTTTAATTTAGTCTTAGTCTTAGTCTTAGCCTTGTGCCAAATGTCCTTGTTATTTCCATTAATATTTAGTCATTCACATATGTTGTTCTGTTGTCAAGTTTTAGTTGACTAAAAGTCTCGTCATTTTAGTCTACTTTTAGTCAAATGAGAACACAGGTATCTCAATGAAGTTTTAGTCAAAACATTTTAGTCTTTTTAATTTAATAGTTTCTGAGATTATTTCTGATAACTATTTCAGTCAAATAGTGTCTCACAAATCTCAAATATTGGTTAAATGTAATAATCTCCTGACAATATACACTTGTTGAATGATATTTGTTGAATTCAACTTTGTTAAACGCGTTTTTATGTCAAGCCTCTTCGTTCATGCATGTACAATTGTACAAAGATGTTAGATAAGAGTCAGGGCCCCTGGGCTCTACAGCACCTTGTTACACAGACACATGTTAGATAAGAGCCAGGGCTCCTGGGCTCTACAGCACCTTGTTACACAGACACATGTTAGATAAAAGCCAGGGCTCCTGGGCTCTACAGCATCTTGTTTCACAGACACAGAAAAGAAGGGGACAGTAGAAACGATTGTAAACGAAAATGAAGAGAGATTTTATCTTAGTTTTTATTTTATGCAAAACATTTTAGTCTCATCTTTTTTGCGTATTTTTTACAATAATGCATGGTCGTTTAGACTTAGTGTTTTTGGACATTGGTGCAGTATCGCCTTCGTCATGAAAAAAAAAGTCATCGTTGACAAACATATTTAGTCTCGTCTCGTCTGACGAAATTAATACAAGGTTAAATGTCATTTGGTGAAACCCTTTTAGGGCAGACAGAGTTTCAAGCAGGTCTCCTTCTCTTCATTACTTCATTGTGGGGAAACGGATTTCTCTCACTTTCACTGCACTGAGCAGCATTTGCATTTTAAGACATCTTACTAATTTAGAAAAGATGTCATGAGACTCGGACACACACACACACACACACACACACACACACACACGCACACAATCCAGGCTGACCCTTCCAGCCAGCTGACTCTTCTTCATGTGTTCCAGGTGGTGGCTGAGCTGGCTGGGGTCAGCACATTGCTTATGCTGATCCTACTGATTGGAGGTGCATTGCAGGTGATTACCATAAGCAATTTAAAGGTTATTGATTTAACCTTCTGCATGCTGTAATTGAACACCGTGGCCAAGCACCCAGCGTTACTCCCACACCTTCTGATTCTCTTTTTCATTCAATTTCCAAGGTTTTTCTTTCTCTCATTCCTCGCCTTTGTCAGCGCCCTCTTTTTATTATTTCAGTCTGTTTCCCCTCGTTTCTCTGCCCACATGTTTCTGCGTCAGGCTGTATCCTCAGGCCAAGGGAGGTGGTGGGAGCACCAATAGCCAATCAATAGTCTGTCATGGTAACAATGGACATGTTCAATTAACAACCAGCAGGGGATAATTTACAGTCTCACCACCATTACTTTTCCATTGTGTGTGTGTGTGTGTTGGACAGGGCTGGGGAGGTGGCCCACAAAACAGTTTTTTTGTATTCGTAAGAATCATTTTCTGATAATTCCACTCTTCAATAGACCGTCATTACTAATCACCAAACTAAACACAAAAGTCCAATTTCTTACTTAATTACAATTTGGCTGTTTTTAGATAACAGTGTGATTGTAAATTACCGAGAGGAATTGCCAAAAAGGCCATTCTTTCATTAAAATATTCCTAAATCTGTTTAATATCTTCCTCATTATACAGAGCCACAATAGAGGAGATTCAGCGCTCAGATCAATTAATAAATGGAGAAAACTCCACCTGGGAGACACACTTGTGAATTCTCCATTTTTCATCCCGCTCTGTCATTCCTCATGAGGGATCACAATTTCTTGTTTTAATATTTTAGTGTTCTAACTTAAGCTTCAGAATTCTCTGCAGGTAACATACTAGATCATCTTGACATTTCAAAGTACTGAAACCTTTGGAATAAAGTGTTTTTTATTAAATTCTATTAACATAATTTATGCTTGTCAGGCACCCCACCTCAGTGGCAGGCGCGTTGGGGCTGTGGATAGACTCCACCGCCATATTTCATCCTCTGGTCCTCTCAGGTGGAAGACTGGGCTGCTAGGACACATGTGACACAGTGGTGATGATTAGTGCAGGAGACTCAGTGTCATCATTCACTTCCTGCTTGAGCATGGCATCAACCACAGGGAGTGTCTGAGGAGGATTAATACGTAGCTCTTCATTTAGCTATCACTTCAACAAATGACTGTACAGAAATGCATTGTGGTCACCAATCAGTCAAACTTCTCTTTTCAAATGTTGTTGCACTTCCGTGATTGTTTGGTGCCATCGTAAATTCCACCGGATGTCCTTCTTTTCTGCCGGATGTCCGTCTCTTTCCTCTGTCTTTGTGTTGGAGTTTTAAGCTCTGGTTGATTTCTGAGGATTTAACTGCTAATCAGACCTCTGCAGGGTAAATCCAGACAGCTAGCTAGACTATCTGTCCAATCGGAGTTTTCTGTTGCACGACTAACACAACCTTTGAACGTACATATGGGTACGTCCCATAGTAGGCTACTAAAATTGACACGGATGATGATCCCTCCTCTGGGCAGAAATAAGAGCTTTGAGACGGCCTTCATCAAGGAGGGACACAACTTCTGATTCAGTTTAGGAGCAAGGAGTCGAGGAGCTATCAGATAAGGGAAATGAGATCCAGCCTAGTTTGCAGAGGCACTGTTGCTGCATCTGGAGCTTAGCTCTGCCCAAGACGATTGTGATTGAAAGAAATGCCAAAAAAACAGAACTTCTTTCCTGGACTAGCCAGACCTTCCTCCGCAGCGCTGTTGAGACTGGTAATGCAAGACTGCTCCTCTGTCCAACCTGTAGAAGTAGGGAGGCGATCCTTTCATCCAACAGCCAGGGGTTTGTAAGTTTCCCCACACCCGTCCAGAGCCTCACACCCTTTGCAACTCCGGAGAAGAATAGAGTCCAACACCTATCCAGGATTCCGGTTCCACATTAGTCATTTAGATACCAATGCATGGGTGAAAGGGTCCAGGTAAAAAACACCAAAATGACCCTCTTTAAAATACTGGCTTTTGGTTAGTGTCTCTCAGTGTCAGATACCGACCCAAAAATCCCACTTTAGCGTCTGTATTGAACTTACCGGACAGAGCAGCAGATTGACCGTACGATAAGATAAGAGAGACAATGGTAGAGAGGAGTGTGAAAGACCTAAATTCTTTTTGAATTGAATTTTGGGGAAGTAGATGGATCAAACAACACATGACTGTCACCGGGGGTTTGTGGCCTGTTCTTGTCTGCATGACACTGAAACACACATTTTGTAACCCCACACACCATCTTACCCTAACCCTAAGTGGTTTTACCCTGCACACTGACAAATGATGCTAAGGGTCAGACGTCAAATAGTGATGCCAGTGGGTGCCAAGTGTCAGTGTTTGGCAAGTTGGGAGTGAGAATGTGTTGGATCTTTAGAGTTGGCTGCTCTGTTTTTATGAATGTTACCTGAAAATATTAAAACTGAAATTAATAATGTTGTTCTGTAAGCCGCTAGCTAACCACTAGCCGCTAGGGTAATTTAGATAGTGAGTGCAAACACTAAAACACTGCAGCGCTAACCTATCTTAGCCTAGAACAGAGAAATGTCATGCTGAGCAAGTTATAACTGAGCGCTCTGATGCATAGGCGCCAATCTGCATCACTCACTGAAACACTGAGCACCCACAAAGCCATTCCGCGTTTGTGTGTCAGTTAAGCTTCTCATCTCCAATCATCCAACTGTATTTGTGAGAAGTGGCCCAAGTTGAAAGATACTATAAGCATACTTCGAGTTAAATAAGCATGTGTGTTCATATGTAATGCAAAATTTTTTTGACTCCCTTCGCCCGCAAACACCCACGTAGGAAAAATTAAAATATATGCGCTTATGCTCTGGTATGTGTAAAGGTGACGGCCATGCATAATGCCACTGATGGCACAGCACTGGCTGGCTAAGTCCTTCCTGTGTCATGCTGTCAGTTTAGGAAGCGCTTGATATGATAGGCAGCAGAGTTTTCTATAAGCGGAGAATGCATTTTAAATGTCAATATTGCAATATCATGAGGCAGTGTGCAGCCCTTATGTAACATTTCAATGGTTTGTATATCTGGTTTTCAGGGTGGAGACTTGTGCCACAGCAGGGGGTGGGGGCAGGGCATGTTGGCATTCCCAAGTGTCAGGAAAAACATCACATACTCATTATCAGTCTTGTTTCGCCAATTATTTATAAGACGCTCAAAGTCTCTAGGTCCCCAGGTTAACCCTGACTATATCCATCTGCCCATTTAACCCAATAAGCATCACTCCACTGGGGCCAGTCTGTAGTTTGTTTTCAGCTGGTTCTACAGTGTAGCAAACCAATGCTGAGTTTTGCAGAGATGCAGCATCAGCATGTTTCATGGCACCATTGGGTTAACCTCTAACACATATCTCTACTAGGATATTAACATTGGCTAAGAGAGGAGATTACAATTGCCTCATGAATACTTGTCTCTTGTCTTAATTGCTATTCTTTTTATGTGACATTATCTATGTGTGTGCAAGTGCTTTCTTCTTTTTATTGAGTGAAAAATTCCCATCAGCTTGTTCTGGCAATAATTACATGCAAACCTCTTCCCTTTGCTGCAATAAATGAAATCATATAAGCAGTGACTTTGATTAAAGGGGAAATATGTAACTTTCAGCTTATGTTGATTTTAGAGGGTGCTTTGAAAAGAAAAGGTAGTGTAATTACCACACCTGCTGGCGTAAAGGTCTTTTCTATAGAGTGCTGTATTACTGAGTTAGCGTTACCGGGAGGTCATATAGTTGCACTAAATGATTTTCTGTCTGAGAACAACATTTCAGGTGTTGCATATAATGCTAACTCAGCCTACATTGGATGTATCATGAGCTATACCAGGTATAGCACTGTCACTGGGTCATGGGCCAAAGAAGCCAACCAATGTAATGATAATTTAGATTAATATAGATTATTTCCTGAAACCCAAGAACGCTTTACACAAGTAACATTAAAGGGGGACAAGGGACCAGACAATAGTGGGCCAATACAAACACGTTTTGAAATAAAACCGAGAGCTAAGTGGAAGGGGGATGTAATTTAAATGTTGGCTACTGACTGCAACCACATCACGCAATCTGAAGTTATTTTATGAATATAATGGACATATTACAAACCTGAGGGCCAATTCAGGGACGGTTTTGAATCACTTACAATCCCATAATTGCCTCCATCTGTTGAAAGCTTGACCGAGTGTGACTCAGATTTTCCCCCTTTACTTTCCCTTTTAGCTTTTAGTTGTTCTTGGTTTAATTTCCTTCTTTCCTGTGCAATCCATGCAATTAGGATCAGTAAATATAAAGAAATCTCCTGCTTCCTTTTACATGCCTGGATACAATACACCAAAATCTGTGACCCATCAGAATACTATCATCTAGTGACATTGCAGAAAAAATCGGACTGACTGACATTTATAATGATCAAATAAAAATGACGCAGTTTCACAAAGATTTAAAAGTTACATATAATAATAACACCTGGGTGAAACTCCAGCAACAGGGACACACCGTGAAATATTATGAAGCACACTGCAACCAGGCCATTCAGGCAGCCTGTTTGGAGTTAATGAATTTTGTGGGAGGAAAATAAACAACCTGAAGGGAGGCTAATTAACTCATAATCATTCTGCACCATTTTGGCAAGACATAAATGTTGCCATTATGAGAAGCCGTGTTAATAATAACGTTCATAAATAAACGCTCGCTTATTAGCTGCTAGATGTTGCTGTAAAGAATAATTTTCCATAATGTACCAAGATTGCATTCAAAGCACTTATGTATTCCAAAGTTAGCAACATATTATCACTATCTGCACACGGTCTGCTTGGAAAGAACCAATGAAATGCCTCCTTGCTTCGCTGCTTGTACTCGACCCCTCTAGTGCGAGCCTGAACACAAACCTGTCTGCTGGACAAGACAGAAGTGGACTAGCTGGGAGGACACAAACCCTTCACCGTACAGAAAGTATCGTACAATAGAATGCAGCTCATGTAGAGTTGCAAAGTAGGGCTGCACGATATATTGTTTGGACAGTGTGATGTGCATATGGTAACATTGCAGGACATGTGATGTAAATGCTATAGCTGTTTTGCTGCTTGATACAAAAAGAAAACTTGCACAGTACTCATGTGTCATTTCAAATGTTACAGGCTGACCTATCCCCTTTAAGACAGGCGGCCATGTGGGCAGCGTGTGGATGTGACGGGTTTGTTATGGAAAGCGAGGCACGTGTGTAGAAAAGCACCGTTTTTTTACGGTTTTATGTTCGCTGCAAAGACAAACTAAATCACCTGAATAATGCAACGTTATCACAACGTCTCCTGAACATTCTTCACCGCAGAGTTGCCAGACTTAAAGGAAGTTATCAGCTATGAGCCAGCCAAAGCTAATTGAGTTGGGTCTGTCCCATATACAGTTCGTTAAGCTAGAAAGGTAAGACTATTGTACAAGAGAAGTCTGTGTCTGATATAGAATAATTTTAAATGACATGCAGGCTCTGCACGCTCAGTGAACCACCAATCACATTCAGTGTTGGTCAAATTATGAAACAACCAAATCAGGTCCTGTTAGTCATGGACCACCTGAAAATGAGCGAGGAACAGGCAACGAGCAACATCAGGGAGCCACCCTAATTAGGGTAAGTAACATGCATGCATTATTAATATCATTGACTTTAATTAGCTGAAGACAAAAGAAACGTAGTAGAAGCTGCAACACGTACTAAGTGTACCTACACCATACGAAACTATGGTGTAGGTAGCAAAGTCAAACATACTGTCAGTCAATGAGCGGGTTTGGCTATTTAACCCTCATGTTGTCCTCGGGTAAAACTGACCTGTTTTCCTAAATTAATTTCCTTTGTAATTACCCCAAATTACATGATTGATTCCACACAACACAAGTACAAATCTCTACTTTCATTAATTTTGGGGTGTCTTCTTCAATTTTTATAGCATTTGATAAAAATTGAAATGGTTTTGAAATAGTATAGAATAAAAGTTGACATATTCCAGTCTGTGATTATCTATCAACATCCATTCCTTTAATTTTAGTCTAAATAATTCCTAATTTCTGCTTTTCTAACTCAAATATTAGGTATAATTTCCTATATATGAGGTTTATTGACCAAAAATTCCCAAATAACTGTAGTGTTGAAAACGTCAAAAAAAGTGGAAGAACATTGAAAAAAAGGGTTAAAAGTGTTGAAAAAGGGGACAGAAATGTAATAAAAGCATAGAAATGTCGATTAAAAGCCTCAAAAGTGTTGATTTTCAATTTTGAAGGGAAGACAACACAAGAGTTAACAAGAATCTATACTTTGACATGCTTGGTCGGGTCTCTAGGCGTAATTTTTCCATGTGCAGTGTGAGTAAAACCATAGTTATCTTCCCGTCAAGGGTTAGGGAAAGATCATGGGTGAGGTTACAAAATGTACGTTGGTGTGACACGCCTTGTTAACATTAGGTATAATTTCCTACAAATTCGGTTTATTGACCATAAATTCTGAAAATTACTGTAAAACTAGAGTTAATAGTGTTAAACGTCAAAAAAAGTGACAGACATTGAAAAAAGCGTTAAGTGTTGGAAAAAAGGGACAAAAACGTAAGAAAAAGTTAAAAACATTGATAAGAACACCAACAAAATTGTTAATTTTCAATTATGACGGGAAGAAAACATAAGGGTTAAGGACTCGTTTTGTGGGAGGAACGCAAATATGTACAAGATGTAGACACGTCAGTAGCTTCTTATTAATATTATGATTTTGCATTTTATCAGCAGTGTAGGGGGGTTGTTCACTAAATCACTGTCTCCACAGTTGACCTGAGGTTGCATGTAGACACATGCTACTACAGTAGTTTAGGCATGTACATGCCTAAGCAAAGACATTAAAGGTGTCACAAATGTGGAGTGTAAGTTATGTTATTATATTATTATTATATCTTTTCAAAGAGAGAGGGTGGAAACCGGCCCAATTTATTACGTGATATAAGGATACCCTCGTCTGGACAGCAGTTATTCACACGGCAGACATACTGTACATGTGAGTGGTGAATGAGAGGAAAAGGCTTGCCTTAACTGCTTCAAGGCTCCTTGTCACAGAGTTTCCATTTGTTTGGATCTCTACGGACAGGATGAACAGCACTCTTCCAAAAGATGTTCCCTCCCTGGGGTTATGATGATGGCTGTGGAGAGCTGTCTAACACATCAGGAGCTCTATTTCAATGATCTAAGAGCACGGCGTGAAGCGTCTGGTGCAGCTGCGTTTGGGCGTGTCCAAATCCACTTTTGCTGGTTTGACGGCGGAAAAAAGGATCTGTGCCCTGGGCGCATGATTCAAAAGGGTTGTACTTAGTATAATCCTTAATCATAAGTGTGTATTGGGCGTAACATGCAATCAACCAATCAGAGTCTCATCTCCCATTCCCTTTAAAAGCCAGGCGTGTTTGGACCTTGGCGTATTGCTGTTATGATGAAGGATTTGCACCCTAATATTTGTATTTTTAATCTTCTGCATGTGTGTGTGATGCTTTGCATCCCTGTTTGTAACAAGCATAGTGTGTGTCCCTGTGTGTGTAACAAGCATAGCGTGCACACTGTGCAAGAGACTAGGATATTTTTACTAATGCGCTGTTAAAATAACAATGAAATGCTGCTGTACTGACTTTAGACCAGGTTTTTGTTGGTCAATGGCACGATCAATTTCTACTGTTGAAAGATAGCAATTGGCCCAGAATACACCTGAACACACCTCCCTGTAAGACCAGCAACCCCATGTGCACAAAGATGGGTGCAGGTGTATTTGCCATTTAAACGACATGGGCCCAGGACGGGAAACTGACAACTGCGCCGGTCTTAAAATTGGAAAGACACTTGTGTCGGGCCTTGTGTCGGTCATTGTGACGGGCCTTGTGTTGGTCCTTTTGTCAGTCATTGTGACGGGCCTTGTGTCAGTCATTGTGTCGGACCTTGTGTTGGGCCTTGTGTCGGTCATTGTGACGGGTCTTGTGTCGGGCCTTGTGACGGTCATTGTGTCAGGCATTGTGACGGGCCTTGTGTCGGGCTTTGCGCCGCGCTGCACTACATAGGGCTCCATGTCCCTATAAGTGTGAAAGCCATAGCATTGAATTCACTTTAAAATTATAAATTCAAACTCGTCAAACCATCCAGTGAGGCTTGTGTCCTGTAGATTATGACACCCCTACTGTCCTTTTCTGTAATCCCAAGGTAAAGTCACCCTTTCCATACTGATCCAAAGTCTGGGCCTGCTCACCATGTGTAGAATTTGTCACAGAGCAATGGGTGTTGATTGCTTAATTGTATCAGGCACTACACTTGTATGGAGGGTCCTGCCTTAATTTTTCGTCATATATTCTGTTTTCTTTCCATTTATATAACATGTCTTCATACTGAATAACATTCCCCCCAACAGGCCATTTTGAGTTTCACGTTAACCCAACCTTCCCAAATGCAGAAATATAGTACACTGTGTTCCCAAACCTTTACCAGGCAGTGTGCGGTGCCTGAGATTGAAGACTTGTCTTAGAAATAAGTAATGGGTGATGTCATCGTTGCAGGTTCCTCAGTGTCTGTGGTACAGTGATGTAACTGACTATTATAGCACTTTATGTGTGATCATTTCAACATTTCTCCAGACCGAGGAGGCGTAGACAAATCTTGTCTTGGTAGGCAAAGACTGAGTACTCGAGGATGTCGGGGTGTTGGTTGTGTTGCCAGCCCTTTGACAGATCAGATTGTAAGGAAGAGTGGGGGAATCTGTCATGGTAACACCCCTCATACACTGTGGAGATGTCACTGATGCTGTGTGGACAATCTTTTAAAAAACAGATCTGCTAAAGGTTTGAGCCTGCTGGCAGATCTGGGATCTGGAAACACAACACGAAGGAGAGAAAGATGGAGACAAAGCCTAAAACATTGCAAACAGATTTATTTGGCCTGTGCATGGCGTGCTATGCTTTTCACCCTGTGGCACTCCAAATCAATAATTGAACAGAGCAAGGATAATAGGTACTACACTCATCATACACCAAGCGTGGTGAGGAAAAACTCATTTGGAGGCTAAATAAATAGCTGTTTGTGGTCCTGAGTTGCACATCACCCGTCTCCTTTCTATAGGATGGATGGAGACGGGTGTCCATCGTACACATATTAGCTTGTATGCTGGGATTCTGTCAATGCTTGACATGTCCTCAAACACATTAATTACTCATCTGTTTCCTCTCCCACTTCCTGTCTTAATAACTCTTAAAGCTGGGCTGGATCCCTCGTCCCACAGATTAGAAAAAGCAACCCAGTCCTGGTGCCTGGTGACATATCTGATTTACTGTAATATAATGAGATGGTAAAATACTGGTATTAGGAGGCAGGTACATTTGTGGATAAGACAGCACTGAAAAAGATATGCTGAGCTGTTCAGGGATGAAGGGACTGCTCTCTGGGATTTATATATGCAGGCACTGACTTACAGTTGTCAGCCTGGGCAAACAGGGGCCTCGGGATGCAGGATTCAGACAAAAACAAGGGTTTTATTGTACAATGGTGGTGCAAAACCAGGCAACATTTTGCAAAAACACTGGGCAAAGGCAGCGTCCAAAACAGGCAAAACTTTAATCTAGCGGCACTAAGCAGAGACTCAGGTCAATAAAATAGGCAGAGAAGTCCAAACACACACACTAAGCACATGGGGAAAAGGCTGAAATGCTAATTAGCACAAGGGTATAAGATGAACCGGCAGAGAACCATCAGCAAGGGACTGAATATATACACGTTAGAGAGGTGGGGAGACAGCTAGACACTAGGACAGGGTGCTAGGGTGGGGCAGGTGATTACACAAGGCAGGAAGGCAGGAAGGCAGGAAGGCAGCAGGCAAAGACCAGAAAGGAAAGTGGCCTGCAACAGAAACAAATATGAGTATCAAATAAAGCAGGAAGTGAGCATGTAAGATGATGATTGTGTGTGAATGGATATAAGTCTAACAGGGTTTTAAAAAACACCTTACACCTTCTTTGTCCTGTTTTCGGCAGAAGAATACTGTTTGTCTAGCTCCAGTGCAGGAAGTAGTGTGTCCTTAGGTGGGGTTGCTGGATGGACCAGTAGCTGACTTCTTTTACCTGTCAAATAGTTGTCTGTTTACCAGAGCAACAATAGCACGGGATTTGTTTGTGTCAACCAGATGAATAAAAGTCCAATATCCACTTTCATTGTCTCATTTCATTTTTTCTCTTGTTTGGCCTCCCCCAACTCCTGAGAATGATATCTGACTCTCAAACCTTTTCTTTGGCTTGCAATCATAAATGTTGTCTTCTTTGAGACTGATTCAGTAATATGTCGCCTCTTCACCCCAAAAACACATGGACATCCTTGTAAACAAACACAACGTGCGCCAATCCCCTCCCAACGCTGCTGAAATGTCATCTCTTTCACAGCGCCACTCTGTTCAACCAAATTATAACCTTAGATGGATACAAATACCTGAAGCTTTTTTATAGTCCCATATCTTGTTTCTTAATTAGCTACGGCATTAATCCGTATACACACATGCGTAGTAAATTGTTCAGGCTGAGATAACAGTGTAATATAGTCAGGATTACTTCTATGAAAAGTCTTGCATCATGAGAAAAGGAAAAGGTAAAAGGAAGGTTGGAAAGCAACACAGACAAGGGTTGTTTCTCTGACTGCTTTCATTTCTTTACTCTCCACCAGCCTTGGCAGGAGGAGCACAGGGGCAGATTCGTTTTTGACGATGGGATCAATAAAGAGATTTTTACCCTTTTACCCTCCTGACATAGACCCATCTAATTTATTGTTTACCTTGCACTCATTGAGTTTTGAACATTGTTAAATCATACCTTTCAGCTGTTTAATTTCACCTTGCACTAGACCTTCATTCCCCATGAGCATTCTGTCTTTAAACATGCTATCTGCTCCCGGTACAGAGGAGGGATGAAGAGAATGAGAGGCAGAGACAGAATGAGAGAGGGAGGGGCAGATGAAGGCACCCACAGGGTGCTAAAAAATCTTTCCTCTGCATTATTTGGTCTCTCCTCCCTCTTCTATGGCTTAGGTGCTCCTGCATGAAATGCTGATGTGGTTACCCCACACCTCCCTCCCTCCCTCCCCCAGGCCTTTCTTCTCCATCTTTTCCCGCTGGCAATAGATCAGATTTCCTCCAGGGAAATCATTACTTGGCATCATTACCATTCCCAACACTTTTATCTACTACCCCTTGTTTCCTCACTTCACTGCTTGATTAAGTTTAGGGAGGGGAGGAATTGGGGGGGTTATACCTTTTAATGCCAGCCTCAATAAAAAGGTCTTGGAGGAGTTGCTTTGATTGGGGTACTTTGAGGTGTGGATGCTGTCCTATAGGAAAAATCATTGTCTGTTCAAATTTAAAATAAATGTTTCCGCTGAGAGCGGTGCAAAACTCCTGGTACTGGTGGAGACCAACAGCAGCAGATGTTCCAGGTATACCATCACTAGAGATAGTAATGATAATCGGAAGAAACTTGCCCCCAAGAAAAGCCCACATCTCTGCTTGTGAAGAGAAATACATATCACATAACTAAAACCTTTTCAAGAAACTGTGAAGGAATATAATAAAATACACATATATTAATGTGAAGCAAACAAGTTTGCCGCTGGCGGGAAAACTTCTTTTTTGAAAAAGTTTTAGTTTTCTGATTTTAATTTAATATGCAATATGCACGGTTGCGTGTACATGGGAATGTTAGTGGAATATTCATTTTCATTTGAAATGTGTAAACAGCTTGGTAGAAATATGTTTCCAATTAAAGGCAAAAAACTGACTATTTTGAGCATTTACATGAATGTAGTAATTGTTGGTAATACCATTAATAATAATAATAGTATATTTGTATAGTATCTATAGTTCACAATGTAATTTGACAAAGGAAACAAACGAACATACAAATCAATACACATATATATACATCAAATCAATACACATAGCCATATGCACACATTATTGAATATGGGTACCTTGCCAGATAATAATGGGCGTCTCATTAATAATGCATGGTCTTTTGCTTATAGGAAATCCGCAAAAGCTGCTATTTTTCCCAAAAGTCGTCTGATATGGTGGAATATACAAAACGTTGGCTTCTGCAGCATTTTTATAAAGTGGATTAAAGTGCTGTATAATCACCCAGACGCTGCGGTACAAACTGATACGTAAATTTGGGAATAATTTGCTCTTGGAAGGGGAACAAGACATGGCTCACCTGTTTCTCCTTTGATGCTTTGTTTAGCCATAGAGCCTTTAGCAGGCGCCATTAAAGGGGGACTAACTGCCAAGGTTTTAGGGTAGGAGGTGTAGTGCACAAACTTATACTTTATGCAGACGATATATTATTTTTTGTGTCCCAGCCTAACAGATTAATACCCTGTTGACTCGGAATCATTGACATTGTATCTCTAAATTTTCAGGTAATAGGGTAAAATGGTCAGAGTCAGAAAGGTGCCTTCAACAGCTCAGTGCCTTTAACAACTCAGTATGCAGTGGGCAAAGCAAGGTATCATATTTCAGGGTATCTTTATCCCTCCCTGGTTTAAATACTTAGTTAAAGTTAATTTGGAACCGTTATTTGATCAAATTGCTTTAGATGTTAATAGATGGGCAACTTTCAATCTCTCAATAGCGGGAAAGGTCAATGTTTTGTTGTTTGTGTTCCCAAGCTGAATTACCTTATCCAATATCTTGCTCTGGAGGGTCCTCTGTCACATTTACAATGGTTTGACAGGATAACAAAGACATGTACAGTATATGTAATGGTAACGAACTCTGGCTACGTTTTAATAACTTACAAAGATCGATTGACAGAGGAGGTTTGGGTTTGGGTCAACTTAAAGCATCTGGCCTACTGGTCACTTTCTCCTGAGAGAGCGCCATTCTGGTATTCTCTTGATCAATCTGTTCATGCCCCATTATTGCTCTTAAAATTTCTGTCAGTTAAACTGTACGGTGAGGCAAAAACACATCCGATAATCTCTCACTTAAATGTCCTTTGAAACAATGTGGCACAGCTGTTTGAACTGGATCTATATGTAAATACTTAATTAAGTATCTGGCGTAATCCACATATATGTATTGGTAGATCCCCCCTTTTTGGAAGTATTGGTTGGAGAAGGGACAATCTCACAGGGCAATCTTTATCTCAGTGGCATATTGGAATCATTTGAGGATGTGGTACAGCAATTTAGAATCCCTTGGTCTCTATTTTTTAGATGTTTACATTCTATTGGTGGATTTTTGGATCCAGTTCTTCAGCCCCAAAGGCAACAGAATGTTTAAATGAGTTGTTGTTGAAATATGGAGAAGGTCATGAGCCTTCTGGGTATTATGTTATGCTTATGCAGGACCTGGGGGGTGGTGCCTGGACAGCCCTAAAAAAGACATGGGAAAGGGATCTGAGTATTATTAATGGATGATAAGAGGTGGGACAAAATCTGCAGGAATATTAAAACTATGTAACCCGATGTGAGGGTGCACCTCATTCAGTTCAAGTTTGTGCATCCCTTCCATTGGACTCCCTCCAGATTGTTTAGTATTGGTCTAAGACACATGAAATTTTTGGAAATGTAAAACTGAGGACGGCCAAGTATTCCATGTCCAATTGTCCTGTGATGAACTCCAGGAATTTTGGACCAGCATACATGATAACCTACGGTATGTCAGATTGCAGCCCAGTTGTTAGCACATAGGAAGCTGGGTCCAAACTAGTTTAATAAGAGCTCGACAGATTCTTTTAATGGAGGAATGAAGGGGTGCTGTCAGTCCAAGAATGGGCGGTGAGATGGCAGCATTTAAAAAAAATGTCATACAAACGGTTTTCAAGACGAAATGTCTACACAAGAAAATGGGGAAAGAACCTGAACTTTCTCGTGGGCTCCTAAGAAGCCGAGTACTGTGGAGAAACGTATACAATGCGTGTATTGTTTTGTCACACATACATATGTTTACAGCGGTTTATTATGTTATTTTGTAATTGTATTGTATGGAATAATTGTGGTTTATGGTGTTTTTCATTGAGCTATTAGTGATGATGAATGGGGGCGTTCGGGAGGAGGGGATGTGTGCATGTTGTAAATTATGTGTTTTGTGTGCTGTTTATGCGCGTCTGTCTGAGGTTTCTTGCTAAAAGGAAGTTTTCCTCACCACCCAAGGTTTCTTCCTAAAAGAAAGTTTTTCCACGCCACTGTCACACTAAATGCTTGCTGTTGGGGGAATTACTGGATTTGTTTGTAAATTATAGAGTGGTCTAGACCTACTCTATCTGTAAAGAGTCTTGAGATAACTTGTTTTGATGTAATACTAAGAACAAAATTGAATTGAGTAAAAACATTTTTTTTAATTGTTAATCATAAAAAAATGACATGCACGTTTTTGGCAGTAGGCTGATGAGACTGGCGATATTGTTGGGTGGAATGAACAGTACAATTTCAGGTTATGGAGTTATTAGTTGGAAAAAGTTATGGGCCATCCAGGGGTTCACATCTTTGAGGTAGCTTCTCAGGTTGCTATTGTATACAGGTTGTTTGTATCGGCATAGCAAGAAAAACAAACCTGCTTCTGGATAATTTGGTTGAGTAGAAGCATATTATCAGAAAATAAAACTAGACCTAAAATGAAACCATCTGGAACACCATAGGCAATTTGAGTTGTAGAGAATGAGTAGTTATGTGGTGACTGCACAGAATCTGTGAAAAAGGTAAGAATTACCAGAAAAGTAATCTGGAATCTTCACCTGAGCCCTGCAACCTGTATATTGTATGCTGTATCTGGACCTGTCTTTCTGCCTGCAACTTTATTCTTGCTCCATTCTGGTTACCTGTGAATTCTCAGTTCCTTATGTTGGACTTTCTACCCATGCCCGAAAGCTTTTGAATTCTCACCTTATCAATACACGATTTAACTGACCATAATACTAAACTCTTGTAATCCCTTAAGGTTACCTTAAGGTAACATTAAAACAATGACATTTTTTAAAAGAAAAATGTGTCCATGCTAATGAGACAACATGCTAACAGTATGCCCAGTATTTTCTGTTGGAGTCTGACCGATTGCACTCACTATTTAGAAGCCAACTACACAAACTAAAAGCAATACGCAGATGCGAATAGTTTGGTTCAGAGGATTATGAATATTTATTCTCACTCTATTGTGTACATATAGAGCACATGTCTGGTCAAGTACTGGCTAAATGATGAAAGGCCTTCAGTGCATTGCTTGTGCTTATTCTAACATGTTGATTACAGCTGTAACTCACCATTGCTGTTTAGTTAAGCAGCTTTCCTTTGTGACACAAATCAATAATTCACACTCACAGTTTTGGGTTCTTTGTTGTCCATGCAGGCAGTCCCAGGTAAGTCCTGGTGCCAAAGTGGTGCTGCATGGGGCTGGGAGGCCCCGGGGTAGGGCCTCGGGCAATGGCTTTGTCCCAGCTGCTCTCCAGAGACCGCCTTGCTCAACTGGTTCGCTCCCTCTTCAGAGACAAAACACTCTGTTTCTGCTTTCTCTCATATTCTGTTCCTCTCTCGCTCTACCCACGTATTCAACCCAAAGTGAAATACAGCCAAGTACTGCATGTGGGTGAGCTCTTCAAAATTGTTCCAGTGGGGTCAGGGGGTCAACGATGGAGGCGGCAAAAAGACGTCTTTCATGACTCCACCAATACAAATACATCAACAAAGAGAGGCGGTACAAGATGAGAGTCATGCTGATAGCAGCTGTATGAAATAGGAAAATCTTAACACATAGCAGATACAGCTCTCCTTCATGTGGGCCTGAATCTAAACAGCAAACAATCCCTTTCACAACAAATATCACTTGAAGCTAATGCTGATACAAGCTAACGGTGCAGTTTCTGGCGTTGGGGTGATTTCTGTGACAGCCCCACAATCCAACTGACTTGCCACCATTCCTGCTTTCTGACCAAGTCACCAAATGAAGCTCTCTCAGCCTCTGCGGGCCACCTTTCAGACTGGGGCTTGCCGCGGAATTAAGGGTGTCAGGTTCTGCGACATAGACGACCCATCAAGGTAGAGGTCCACAGTCAGAGGTACAGCTAGGCCCACTCAGTGGAGCTCACTGTTTCTGTTAGCGTCACCTCAGTCCACAGCCTCCTTAATAACACACTCAGTAGCAAGAGCTTGCAGAGCAGCAGTCAGCAAGGTGAGACGTGCACGTTAAGTCAATGGAGGTTACAGCTTCCCTGTGATGTTGTCATGAGATCTGATTGGTAGAGATTCTGACCTTGTGGTGCACTGGGCTTCTTGCTGAAAAAGCAGGCTGCAGGCTTTGTAATTGCTTGGGGTGTTAAAGGATAGTTTGGGTTGATATTATATTCAGGACACATTCTCTATGTCTTACTACTGGAATAAAGACAGGTTTCTACCGAGGGTTTTTACTGTTTGCTTCCAGACTTTGTTTATAATGTCTTATAAACAAACTGAAAGACACCATATAATATAAATCAACAGGCATTTCTATATAAAAATTGAAAAGTTATTACATAGGCTAACTTCTTATCCCCTCTCCCTTCTCTTTTAGGAAAACCCAAAAGAGATACGTTTTTTTTTACCTGGACCTGTACGCTCATCATCTCTCCTCTACTTCTCCCACTTTAACTTGTGTCAGTCAGCGCTGACAGTCAGACCCCCAGTTCCTGTAACCATAGTAACTCAGTCGTGCCTGCGTGCGCGTGCCCAGAGAGAGAGGCTTCTTCCAGAAGAGCCGCTGAGATTAAGCTAAACAGCAAGTTGCTAAAGGGCTCTGGAAAGTCAGGGGCTGTTCGTCAAACATTCGGGGTTGTATTCTCGGACGCCCCGGCCTAACAACGCTGCTTCTGACTTCATTGTTTGTAAGAGGTAAACTACCCAGAAACATCTTCAAATGGGCTTCCCCTTGCATCTTAATAAATAGCACTCCCAAAGGTGTGCAGGCCAGTCAAGGTCTTCCACGCCAAACTGGACAACCATTTCTTCATGGAGGTGACATTGTGCACGGGGGCGCCAACAGGAGTGTAGGTTTAGTTTCAACATTTGGGATTGGGGGGGGTACACATAACCAGGGGTAAGTGATGTTAAGTTTAGGAACCATGTGCATCTCAACAACAAATCTGTTAGAGAGTGTGACTTTGTTAAAGCCATATGATCCATAAGTGTAAAGCTACATGAATTTCTTTATTTGTCAGAATCATGATCATAATGTGACAGTTCAGGGGATTGGAGGACCCCGGCTGGCAGGATGAAAGTTAGCGTTGGATCCAAAAATGCTAAAAACAAACAACACAAAGAGTTTAAACTGAGGTAGGCAGTCCAGAAAACAGAAAAGGGCAATAGCAGGATAACAAAACCCAGATACTCAGAGCCCAGATACTTCAGGGAAGACTAACACAGAGACACACTAGCAGGAACAAACACAAAATGATCTGACAAAGGACAAGGGGAAGACAAAGACTAAATACACTGGGTAACTAGGCAACAAGAGGCAGGTGACAAGGGCTGGGAAACAAGTGAACAACATTAGGCAATCACAGGGGTGGAAAACCTAAAGGACAGGAAGTTCAACAAGACAAGACCAGACAGAAACCCAGACTATCAAAATAAAACAGGAAACAGAACATACAGACACCCATGGGAAAACACAAGACAGGAACTACAACTAGACAAGACAAGGGAGAAAACACAGATGATAACATGAAATAGGAAACAGAGGAAATACAAGGAACATAACAACATAATGTAGCACAAGCAGAAACATTTCTTGTTTTACGAACACTTTTTGTGCCCCCTAAATGGTTATTTTGAACTGTTTTTGGTGAGCCTTTCATATTTTTGGAGGGGGACAAATCTACCTCAGCTAAATATTGGAGAGGGACAAAACCTCTGCACCGCCCCCCCCGAAATATCTACGCCTATGATCCCCATGTTGACACAGCCAGGAAAGGGTTTTTCCCAAACTGATGGAAACACATTATTGTTCATTTTATGCTGAAGTTTTCAGATTTTCCTGTAATTCAACTTTAAAAAAGCAGGAATAGGCTATAAGCACACAGGGGTGTCCACAGGCTTTTGGTCGTATCTTGCACTTATTCATTTTCATTTCCATTGCCTGCTTATACATTTATCTGAAAGATTGTGTGTGTAGTGTTGCTTTCTGTTTTTTCTAAGACTGCACCTCTGTTTATCGCTGATACACAGTTCTCCTCAGATCCTCCATCCGCCCTGTTTGATTACACTCATCCTCCAGGGAGAGAGAGAGCAGTGTATTTGACTCTCCTCCGCACAAAATAAGATGTTTCATGGCACAACGCTTCTCCACCAAACAAGCTGGGTGGGTAGGAAACGGAGAGAAAATTGCCTTTTGCATAATCCACATCTTGATTCTTTTTTCTTTTTTGCTCATGAAAGGTTGTCTGAAGGTTATTGTTGAGAATAATGCAGCTCCTGCCCCCCTACAGATGACAATCATCTTTCCAATTTGTTTGAGATTAGGTCATATGGAAACAGCGCATCGTAAACACACCGGGTCGGCATGCCGGCGATAGAGGATGGGAAGGGTGGCACCGTTTCCCCCTGTTCTGGGTGCATCCAGCCCTGATTGCCATGACACTGGCAGTAGGAGAAGCCAGGGCAACAAACAAACAGAAATCCACAGATCTCTGTTACTAACTGGGAGAAAGAGAGTAGCCGACCCCCCACCCTCCTCCCGAAGCAGCCTGACCAGATTGGATGTTTGATTTGCGGCTGGATCAGTAAACACACTGCGGCTTTGGCTGTTTCTTTTGATTCAATTTAAATCATATCTGAACAAACAAACGAGTTCTCAGGGTTTGAGATACGACAGTATTGACATCAGGGCTGCCATCTGAGAAGAGCCTTAATATTTCTCTTAGCACTACTACAGGCACACTTTTATCATTTCAACATTTTAAATAAAGTTGCAGTGCACGGCTTCTGTTAGTCAGCTGTGTGTATATATGTGCGTGGGAGGTGGATTGCAATAATTTTGCTTACATGGTTGAGCTGGTAGGCTGAGGCCTAAATGGGCATCTGGTAGAGGTTACCCTGCTACATCAAACGACGAAGATTTGTGAGACCCAGAAAGCTGAAAGCATTCAGAATCCAGCATTTCACCGACCCTTAGCCTCTTGCTACGCACGCTGACTGCACTGTGGCTAATGACAGGCAGATTCCTCAGCTACGCTAACTCGCCTAATGCCTTCTCTGAATAGAGGATCAGTTGACTGGCTCAGATTAGGGCTGGAACATGTGTTTGAGATGCAACTACACAATCAATGGTGTGTAATTTGTGTGTTTCTGGGACATGGACATCTTCTGCTATCTAGAATGTCAATAATCAACCGGGTTAGCTTGTGACTGAAGAGACAACATGATACCATTTTAAACAATAAAGATTAGAATAGTAATTAGACAAAATTACATCCAATCTACTACAAAAGGTGGGAAGGATATAGTTAAACATTCCAGCACCAAATCAAAATGCTAAGGCCTCACTGGTGTTAATTGTGCATTACAGCCTGCTAGACAAAAATGGACAGCATTTATAGTGCGCTTTTCTAGTCTTAGGGCACCGTTACACCTGCCTCCTTTAGTCCGGATGAATCAATTGCCCTGCTGGTGCGGTTCGTTTGGGCACCTGTGAGAACACAGCAAAGGCACTCGGGTGCACCAAGAGCAGCCCAAACAAGCATACTGAGACCTGCTCGATGAGGTGGTCTTGGTAAGCCTTCAGTGTAAGGTGACCAGATTTCTCAGACAAAATCCGGGGACATTTTTGAGCTCAGAAGCGTAAATACCTCCAAAACAGGTCATGTTTTTATCTTTGTAAAACTTAAAACAGGGACACAGCCCCATGGGGCATCACAACACCTAGAGCTGCACTGGGGCACAAAGGGGGGTCCATGGGCTTGTCTATTTTAAAGGTGCTCTAAGCAATGTTGGGTGACATTACTTCTTGTTCTAGTTCAAAGTATTTAGCTCGCCACTCGTTCCTCCTCAGCCCTCCCTTTGTTTGCTGATTGGACGGCAAATTATTTGTCCGCAGAAAGCGCGCAAATAAACTGCTAACCCGGACGGTGTGCTGAAGGAAAATGAAAATTGAGCAAAAGTACGTAGGAGGGCGGAGCCAGGCTATCAATCTGGTGCACTTTGAAAAGAAATTCAGAGGTTAGACTTGATTGTTCTTATCTTTGGATGGAAATATTTGTGCTGTAACCTGAATTAGTTTGCACTTCAGAATTTTATTAACCATGCACACACAGGTGGAATTGGTTTTTCTTCATATTTTTGCATTAATGTGACTAGGAAGCATACCAGTAGAAATATATGTTCATATTTGTAAGTGGGATATATAAGTAAGTGGGATTGTCTGGAATCTGGCAATACAATAACCATTGTGGTGGGATACACTGGCTAAGCAATTTAAAACATTGTCTGTGCTGACATAAATAGTTCACATGAGAATACGTTATAATTTTGGAGACCATGTGAAAGATTTGTTGCAATTTCAAAACCGGATTACTCGGGAACCGCTTGTTGTACTGATGCATGTGTTAAGTGAAGAGTTTGTGAGATATTTCACAGAGAGTAATGGGTGTGCAGATATTTATGCATAATGTAAACATGATAACATTCCATGTAGGCCCCATTCTTGTTAGGGGTTGAGCCCCCTAAAGGTCTGATCCTAGACTAACCCCTGCTGCTACTTCACACACCACAGAAGGTAATGTTGAAATGTTTACTTAACTACATTTATCTGACAGCTTTTGCTTTATTGCGTCAGGCTTTTTTTGGCACCAGCTCACTGAGTATCGGATACAATAAAAACTATTGAGGAAATAGTTTCCTTTGACATTGATGCAGTATTAAACAAGATCGCTGCAATCGGCAGCGGTGAAACAAGCTACAATGGAAGTTAAGAGTCCAGTTTGTATTTACGCTCATAAAAGTGCTTGTTTTGCTTCTGACAGACTCAGATTAATATTCTAAGTGTCTGACAACATTATGGATAGGATTTCTAAAGAGGTCCTCCTTATTGTTAAAGATTGCATCCTTTTTTAAAACATAAAAAGTTAGCGAAATTGCATTCGCCAAACCCACCAGACTCCATGTAAATAATCAGTGGTTTTAGCATAGTAAAATACGGCTTTCTAAAACATCTCTGAGCTCCGAGCAGCGCTGGCTGCGTGTGTATGGTGTGCGACTATCGGCTATGTTTGGTCAGTGTTTTCTTTCTTTCATTCCAATTTTCGGTCTGTCAACCACAGTGAAAACTGGGGACATTTCCGGGTACAGATCCAGCCGGGGACAGGTCACCAAAACCGGGGACGTCTGGTCACCTTAATTCAGTGGAACTCTGGAGCGGTTGGTCTGTGGTGAGAACGTCTCGGTTTACGTATGTAACCCTTGTTCCCCGAGATAGGGGAACGAGACAGTGCGTCGGTTACGACACTATGGGAAAGCTATAGTGTCGTAACCGACGCAGTTCCACATTTTAGACTGAAATCTGTCAATTTGGGTGGAATTCCTGCACGTACATTTACCTTTGCAGAATCAAACTCTGGTAAACTCTAATGGAGCTTACCCACTGCTAGTACCAGCTCAGCTCGGCTCCGCTGGACCAGGGTCCCCCGTCCTCCTTTTAGGACCACCTCAAGCGTAAGGCGAGCGTGGCTGGTCGTTATAGCAACGCCGCAGGAAACAGCCATGACCCAACGCGACACACACACCGAAAGTCAAAGTTGTGTTGTTTTTGATTCTCTGCATGTGGCTGTTTGTTGCTAGCGATGATGACACAGTGATTAGTGACGATTCTCTTCGACCAATCAGCAGTTTGCAAAACCAAAAAAAGCAAGTAGAGTCAAGGAGAGTTGAGCAGGTACCGTGTAATGGAAAAATGTCATAAGATGCAACGTCTCACTATTTAGCAGCTTTAGTTGAAGAAGTGGAGGGTCCAGAATGGAATATACCCTTCCTAACAAGAGCTCATCTAATCAAGAACTACATTTTGCTATGCCACCTCCTGGTGTGACAGAGCACTAACACTGTACTGCTGAGACTGTCCACCAAAGGAAACAGCATGGGTTCATTAAACTCTAATGGTTGACGTAATGTATACTTAAAAACTCTGAAAACAGGGTATTATCAGAAGGAAAACAATATACAACCACATCTGATTCTCATTGAATAATTGATGTTACAAGGTCATCACAACATTTCAATCGCAAACTGGTGCTCTGCACCATTCTATCTTCTAGAGACCATAAATACCCTCAGCAAATTCACATATATTCAGTCATTAGTTTTGAATACACCTTGTTGGAACACTTCCACCCTGTGGAAGTGAATGGGGCCAAGGGACCACCTGATTTAGGAGACACCACAAAGATCCATATTAGATTCTGCATGGAATCTCTTTACACATTGGCAAGGGAGGTCAACGCAACTGCTTTCCCTCAACTGTCAAGTCCAAACAGCTGATTTGACAGCCATGACTAAGAGGCAGCAGCAGCTGTATTCACAACACCAAAGCTATTATCTCCAAGTGTTGCTCATGAAATTAAAGAACAGTGTATGGTATTAGTATACTGCTCCTTGTTTGGGATGGTCAGAATCTAAATAAGGCTAAAAACTGGCTTTGACTGGCCCTGAGTAGTCCCACAGCGGGTCAACACGGTAAAGCTGCACAGATGGGACATTACATCATTAGTGGTGAGTTTTTAAAAAACGACTTCGGAGAACCACCAAACAATCCTTATCCAGAAAAGTATACATTCATTTAATGTGTGTCTTCTTTTTATATAACACATGTCAAGAGTTGTTTGGGTAACAGTCTCTGATTGGTCAATGTATTGTTACTGAGGGCTCACTAATCTTTCAGGAGGCTGTACTCAATTGGGAACTACACTCAAATCAGACACAAAACTCCATTATCCCTGCAATAAAGAGCTAATGACCCAACAACTAGAATATATTTGCCTAGGCACCCATCTCCTTGAAAGGGCCAAAGGATAAGGAGTCATTAAAGCAACGTTATCTGGTCCAGATAGCATTGGCATGTCTGTAAAGATCATTATTTTTGCCCCTGGAGCCGTTTGGCAACGGAGAGCAGGGCTAACTGAACAGCCAGCGCTAACTCCAGGGTCAGCCGCAACACAGGGATGAAGACGCTAACGATACGCAGCCTGGCAGCTAATGCTTTTTCTAAATGCTCCTAATGACTGCCAACCCTAATGTAAGAGAGCTCGGGATCTCTGTTTTTCTTTGTGCTTCGTCAGCTCCATGTGGCAGAGTTGTTGCTTTTTCTCTACTTTTATCAGGATTTCTTCTACTTTGATGTATCCCCCCCCTTAGCGGGTGGAGGGAGGGGAGAGCACATCTCACTGACGGCCCCAGTGAGTTGTGAGCGGCTGATATTGTGATCAAAACTCCTGAATAAAACACAGTGTGGCTGTGTAGCTTCTCCTTTGGTACAGCCAAGTGTTTATGGGATGGACTACTCCGAACTTTAGACCCATGGACCTATGGATTCTAAGCCTAATATTCCTATGGGACTATCCAGATGTACTGTAACAGGGACATTAGAAATTGTTTGGGTCAAACTATTCTTCTTTTGCCAGACGCTGAAAGGGGGTCTGGCTACTCCACACTTGGGGAGGAACTGGAGCATAGGACCTAGACTAGGGTCAAACCAACATGGTCTACGTGGAAGTAGACCTGCAAAAATCAGAAGAAGTTTACTTTCAACCAAAATTGCCCCCCCCAAAAACATATACATGGTACCATACAAAGCTCTCTGCAAGTAAAATGACATTGAGGTTGTTTTCATTTGAAAAAACGTTCAACCCTCCTGTTGTCCTTGAGTCAAATTTGACCCCTTTAAAAAAATGTCCATGTCTGAAATATGGGTTTCTTTTTAACCCATGTCCTGTCTTCTCGTCTAATTTGAAAATCAACAGCTTTTTTCATGTTTTTGTCCCTTTTTTTCAACACTTTTGACGCTTTTTTCCCTGTTTCTCACTTTTTTGATGTTTTCAACACAACGTAACACTAACTTATTAACTCTAGTTTTGCAATTTTTTGAAATTATGGTCAATAAACCTCATTTACAGGAAATTGTACCTAATGTTTGAGTTAGAAAAGCAGAAATTAGGAATTATTTAGACCAAAATTAAAGGAATGGATGTTGATGGATAATCCCAGACTGGAATATGTCAACTTTTACTCAATACTATTTCAAAACCACTTCAATTTTTTCTCCAAATGAAAGTAAAGACTTGTACTTGCGAAAGAGCGTTGTGTGGAATCAATCATGTTATTTTGGGTAATTAAAAAGACCATTGATATAGGAAAACGGGTCAATTTGACTCGAGGACAACATAAGGGCTATCTCATACTTTGGTTTGAATGAGGTTTAATGACCACACATTCTAAGTGTAAAACTTATTGGTAACAAATCGATGTTAGTGATGCATACAAGTGTTTTGTTTTGTTTTTAAAGCTCCAAAAGCAATGAAAAAAGGGCCTAAACATTTAAAAAAAAAATTGACCCGGAAGGACAACAAGTTCATGGTTAGTTAAAAAAGCCTGGAGAAGGCTGAGACAGCTCATGATCAATACAAGTATTTATTGTAAAACTACACACACAACTGAAAGTGATCTCCTCAACAGGAACATGGAAATATCACGAAAGGTTTACAAAAGCATATGTTGCTACGCTGCTGCTCCGCCTGCTCCACTATGGCTTCCACTGAACATCTGTCCAACTCACACTGGCTGGGCCACTGGCTGGGCCACGCGCCGCTCCCTGATTACAGCTGAGCAGCTCCACCTGTGGGAGTCCCGCCACCTGCACAGGTACGCACCTGAAGACATTCACAGCAAAACAAGCAGAAAACAATACGGTCACAGCTGCAACCGATCTTTAAATAATGAGAGGTGAAGAATCTCTCAGACCTGTGTACGCTTCTGGAACTATCTGCATAGAGCCTATCAATTAGAAGCAAGATAGAAAACTGTTGAAAAAAAGTTCAGGTCTTCGGGGTAAACATACAATGGATGTGTAATTTTAGGATATTTTTAACCCTCATGTGACCCGTTTTTAGTTCTTCTTTTTCTTTTTTTGTCACAAAAAATGGGCCGTCAAAATAAGCGCTGAAAATCTAAAACATTATAAATATAAAAAACTTTGGAACAACCACCAAAAAACGTCAAAAAAACAACCACAATATTAAAAAAGTGACAAAACAAGGGTTAAGGAAAATACATTCCAAGCATAATCTTATAAGAACAGCCAGAAATGATTCCTGAGGTAAAGAGCTAGCAGATTTCAGAAAAAATAAATAACATTTCTCACTATCCGTACAGCGTACCCTTCAGTTCACACTGTTAATATTTCCTCATTAATATTTTACCTTTTATATTTCTTCTTGATCATATGTTTAAGTTCTGCAACAATAACTGATCCAGCTCCAGAAAACAATGCATGCTGGTATGCTTCTTTATATTCAGAGTTAAACATCATCAGGGGCGTGGTGCTGTTTGTTTGTCATATCTCTCCTCCATGCCATGGGCTTTAGTTATAGTCTTAAAGCGCTTACAAAATATGAATTTATATAGATGATAGATGACAGGCTTTATTAATCTCAAATTGTGAAATTTGTTAGCAGCAAGTGACAAGGACACACACACATACTCACTCACACACACATACAAAATATAAGAAATATATTAGAAATAATAAATAAAACTAAGATATAATAAAGATAAAAATGTCAACTACTGAAAATAAATTATAGTATATTTACTTAGAGTAATGAAAAGAATGTACCTATATATACAAGTTTAGAATAAAATGTAAAACCAACACACATAGCCTTTCAACCAGATTTTGACTGCAAATCTTTTTCTTAACTTCAATAAAGATAGTGTCTCGGGGGTGTGCACTGACTTTTCCTGTTTATCTCTAGCATATGAAAGTATCGTTCATACCACAGGGATCATAACGCCATTCTGGTGAATATGGGTACATGGTTAGTACCGTACACTAGACTTGGCCACGGCTTTGTTTTGCATCATCCTTGTGACACCAGACAACACGGTGGTAATGGTGCTACGTTCTCAGCAGCAGGATTCAGGGGCCAAAATCTGACTCCAGAGCAGCTGAGCCATAATAACACATGACACATGTCGGCCATTAGTGAGAATTCTCCCCTATGGTTGCCACACTTGCTTTTAATGTGCTTAGGCTGTAATCTCCATCTACTCTGAGTGTTTTCATCCGCTACACAACTTCCAACAGCTTGCGCCTAATCAAAGAGTTTCTCTCTCGTCTTTGTCTCTGGATAAGGAAATTCAATTAGCTTAATTGGCCTGGATATTATGCTCTGTAATGTGATGTAAGCATCAGTGTCGACAAACTTCACAGGGCACTTTGGAAGCACCTCGCTAATGAGAGCAATAACTTTAATCCAAATGTTTTACGTCGACATTCCACATGATTCCAAATTGAAATCCAGATAATTAGTTGAAACAACCTATGAGGTGATAACGAGTGCTTCTTCCTGAATGCTGCTGATGGCGATGTGAGCAGCAGTTCTTTTCCCCCTTGTTTGACACATGACAGGACCAAAATCTACTTCCCCCCCCCCCCCGACAAGATGAAAGACTGTTGTGTTTTCATAGCTGAACAAAGGCTTGATTTGAAAAATGAATCTCATTTGAATGGGAAATCTAAACCATGCATCCAAGGCGCACTGTCGTGGGGACAAAAGGGCATTTTACAAGCAGCAGAGACAACAAGCTGAGGAAATGATTGCACTTTAGATCAGTCATATATCATAGGCTGCACCATGCTCTGCTGGTCCGGGTAATGGACAGGAAACTCCGGGTTTGGTTCTAGCGCTGTGCCCTTGGAGCTAAATACTTGACCTTAGTTGTTTGAGCAAACACTGATTTCTAAATGGATACACCAAGTATGAAAGTCTAGACTTTCTTCGGATGTAAATCACAGCCTGAAAGAAAAGACACCACACTCACCATTAACACAATAAAACTGTATTACATTTGTGCTTAAAATTATTACAATTACAGTATTTACAAGCGTTGTCCTAAAAATAAACATCTCATGCTGGATGACACGTAAAAAGAAATCATTGTACAGTAGCAAGCCAAAATGAATATTTCTTATATGTACACCCACAATTTACAAATGAAAATGAATGGGTTTTATCTCCAGCAAAGAAATGGTGCTGAGCATTGTTGCACACGCTCGGACGTTTATGTTAATACCGGATGGATTTCCTCTGCGGGGGGGCGCTGGGACCAAGATGGCCGCCGTGATGCAGAGAGCAGTTTACTGAACCCAAAGCTGTGTGGGAAATGACAGAGCTACCCTCAACATAAGCCAAACAGAGACAGAGAAATCATCAACTGGATTCAAGTATCAGCATGTCAAACAATGCCAAATGATGGACAACAGGTAATGCTTATCAAATAAATAGTGTACAAAAAGTAACCAACCCCAACCACCCCGGACCAATCTGTACACCCCAAAGACAAACCAGCATGTCCCCACATTTCCCTTTGAGCAGTGTGAAAGCAAGGTTTTCATAAATAGAAAGACTGTTTCCAGCGGAAAAATACCCGGCCCTCTTTCAGAACAGAAGCTGGAGTCCCAGTCAATACCCGGCAGCCATACGTTGTTGAATGGAGCCCTGACACGATGCAACACAGGAATGGATCTGTGCCTGGTCACCCCATGATAGATAGCGTGGCGCGGCCACGCGTTTGTCCACAGGTATTCTGTCCTCTCCATCATGGTTAAAGCTGCTGCATTGGTTTTTTGGACCACTCGGGGGCAGTAGAGCAAGCTGAGAGCATAACATCTTTAAAAAAACTGTAGTCCTTCTAACGGTGTTGCCAAACCAATCTGTTGCCTAGTTACACATCCAGCAGACACAGAGCAACAACATGAGGATGAATGGAAGTCCATTGTTCACTGTTCAAGCTCTGTTTTGGCCTCCAGTGGTAATGAATGCTGCTGAATGCTCCTCGGAGCCACCTAGCTGCTAACAGGGACTGCTGTTTGGTGCATGTGTGTGAGCGAGAGGGTGACGGCGATTATCTTCAGACGGAGTAGTGGCTCTAGAGCCCTAGTGGGAGAAACAAAGTGTCTCCCCTGTTCTTTCGGACCACGGTGAGACATCTGGAGCAGGAGAAGTTAACCCTCTCCTTGATTTCATGTTTATGGAGAAGGAGAACCATGAAATTAGTTAGGGGAGGGGGGGGACTGGACGCTGTAAAGTAACGCTACCAAGCCAAAGCCGAGTGAATTTTCATTGGCGCAAAGTGTAGTTAAATTTTTGGAGAGGTGCAGGCTACAGCGGTGTAGGTCTGCATCTCCCCGTAACTATGTACGTAGCCACGGCGTACATTGAACACAGAAGTGTAAATCATGCTGTATATGCATTCCTTCCTCCACGGCGCTGAGGAGGAGGGTCTGGCTAGTCCAAACAACAATCCTGGAAGGGAAAAACTGTGCTTCATTGGCATCTCTTTGAACCAATCACAATCGTCTTGGGCGGTGTTAAGCA
Source organism: Etheostoma cragini (assembly GCF_013103735.1). NCBI lineage: Eukaryota > Metazoa > Chordata > Actinopteri > Perciformes > Percidae > Etheostoma > Etheostoma cragini. The sequence continues at coordinate 16,483,654 of NC_048429.1, forward strand.
CCGTTACGAGGCACGGTGCACCTGGTAAATAGTCTCAGGAGATCTGATGATTAGTTAACCAGAGTCCTCATGTAGACTTTTCTAAAACTAACCAAACTGCAACCGCCCACATCTTTAACAACGCGTTTAAAACCACAATTGTTGGTTCACGGGTTCAGACCCAACGATGGAAAACGCTCCTGTGGGTCATAATAGAGGGAGGAATAAAGAGATATCGTTTTATAGTTTGGAGGACTGGTCCCCTCAAAAGCTGACTCCTTTGACCAGGAAAGAGCTTTTCAATGATAGGCCAATCACACATTTACTTTATGCTGCCAGAGGAGTCGTCTCCAGGGGTCAACTGCTTCTAGTGACATAGTGCTGTCACATCTCTTCATCTAGTGACTGCGTGGGAGATTCCATCCATCCAGAGAAATGCTCTGATTATGTCACAAAGTCTACATTTTAGAATTTGTGAAATAATAAAGATTTGTGATTTGGAAGCATGTTGATGCTCCTGTGATTAAGTTTGGAATCTGAAGGAACGGATGACTTGGCCACGCATGCACTCTCTCTCACACACACACACACACACACACACACACAGCAACAAATAAATCATCAGTTTACATTCACTGTGTTTTAACTATCATACAGTACAGGGGTCCTTTCTCTCAAACATGGATTGGCAATACTTCAGTGTATTTTAGAATTCAAGTAGTAAGTTGTCTGTCCTTGTCAGATAAGGTGAGACAAGACTGCTTTTGGGTGGGTCCATTTTCTTTTCGATTGCAACCAGCAGGATCAGCTGTTGGCTAGACCTCTCTGGTGTCAGCATCTGTCACAAATGGCCAAAGTGTTTGTTTTCATTTGTGTATTTTATTGTAGGCGTCTAGTGCCTTTCCCTGCCACGTCGGCGTCTGTATGACTATTCTGTACAGCAGAGTGTGCTCTCCCCCTCCCCCCCCACCCATCCAACCCACCCACTCCCAGGCAAGTTGAGTTATGTACATGATGGGGCCAGGAGCTGGACAGGAGCAGTCTCTCCTTCAGTCTCTCTTGCTCCCACTCCTACTCCTCCTCTCCCTCCTCCTCGTCTAGCAGGGGGTCAGCGGACCTGTGGGGCATAGCCCTCCTTCATCAGCCCCTCCTCGTAGTCCGTCTGGCACAGGATCATGTTGTTCTTCAGGAAAAACTTGTCTCCCACACAAAACCTGCGCCAGAGAGAGAGAGAGAGAGAGAGAGAGAGAGAGAGAGAGAGAGAGAGAGAGAGAG
>NC_048429.1:16485007-16525914 GCF_013103735.1 Etheostoma cragini
CAGAAGCCCATCCTGCTCCAGCCGGGGGGGGGGGGCACAGTTACGCTTGACCTTTCAGCTCAGTGCCAAGTGGAGATTATGTTGAGTGTGTAGGAGCAGTAACTCTCTGCTCTGTCCCGAGGGCTGCTTATCTCCCTCAGTGTGCAGGTTAGACAAGGTCGGCAAGCAGCGGTGCCAGTGTTTACCTGGGAGGGGGGGGCTCCGTTTGACTTCCTTGGATGTTAAGACTGCTGAGTTGAATGCTGGGACTGAGCCCAGGTACCTGACGAGCATGGCAGCAGTTATTCAGGGCTGCAGGGCAGATTCAGAGCCTGATTTGTTACTTCCATTTGGGACCAATTAGCAGGACTTAAAACACCAAAGGGGTTGGCACAAAACACCAAAAAGTGTAAGAACGGTGTGTTTTTGGAAATAAATCCAAATGCTCTGAGGAAGTTTATTTGGAGAAGAAGAAAAAAAATCACGTAAAGCTGCACACTCTGATGTCTGTACTGAATTCATGAACATTTCAGCGATGGATGACATGGGCATATGTCATATGTCAGTCATCTACTCCTGCCAATTGCCTCAGCACTGTAGGCTAAGAACCGCCTGCAATACTTACATATGTGATGTGGTTGTGGCCAGGACTTGTTTTTACCAGACTAAACCCAGGTGACTAATATCCATTCATCTGGCATGGTGATTATTGTGTTTCATGTAATGGTGTCATCCATTCTAATAGAAAATGACAGCATCTATTAAGTGGCTGTCTTTACCGACACCGACACCGAGCCCACTCCCACTTTATCTCCCTTCATTTTTTTTAATACCCTCTCTCCACTCGACATGCCCCCCCCCAGCTCTTACCCTTGCCCTCCTCCACTCATTTCACACAGCCAAATTGTTTCTGCTCAGTGAAATGTCAACAGCATATGTGACATCTATGCACCAATTATGATGAGGATATTACACACCCGTGTCTAATAAAAGGACCTTGAGTTGCCGAGTATTTCCACTTCCTCAACAACAGTTGCAGGGTACATCTTCTATTAGAGAATGCTGACATATTGGTTGCCTGCTACTGGACTTTCAATAAACATTTGATGAACATGTTCACAGCTGGTATGATAAATAATAAAATATTTAACTGTATTCGCCTAAGCGGTATTAAAGGATTTCCTGTCTTTTAGTGTGTAAGTTAGTTGTGTACATGTATAAAGTGCAAAAAAAAGCTTTGTGTTCCACGGACAACACTTTCTTTCAAATACCTGAAAACACCCCGCCCATATTCCTATTTGAAATTCCTCCAATAGGGATGTCACTGATTGACAAAATCAGCCCAGTTTTCCATCTGTACTGCCCATTGGTGCTGCCTGAGCAAGCACAGCCCGTGCAGTGGGCCAGCTGACCAATCAGAGCAGAATGGGTTTTTCAGGGAGGCGGTGCCAAGAGCTCGGACAGAGTGGGCAGTATGACAAACATATGTTTTTTGAACATCAGAGCATGTCAACCTATTCTAGTACACCCCAAGAGCACAACTATGGCGCTGAAAAGGAGTACAACTGGGACACCTCACCGTGTGGCGCACAAAACTTTGGTTGAGATCGGGTGACTGTCAGGCCACTAATCAAATTATTCAGCCCCTGACTCAGTAAGAACCCACTGCTTTCAATATGCTGTACTAACTCCCTCAAGTTCAAGTGATTCCTTCATTAAGTCACCCATGTGTAACCAAACCACACATTACTGTGTGAGCAGCTGATATGAGCTAGCTTTAACCTTAACGCCACGTCTGTTAGGATCCACAGAGTTTGCCAATCATATAATGGTTTCTAACTTCCAGTCAGTCAGCTTCTGCTGTCTTGGTCTCTCCCTGCACTCCCTCCATCTTCCTTCCTTTAACGAGAGGTGACTGTGACTAATGAGTCTTTAGAGACCTCTTGTTGTAAGAGGAAGAGAAAGAATGGCTTCCACAGGCACACACTTAAAAGATGTACTGTGATGCCAGCAATTTGCCTTGGAGGCCCGTGTATTCACTTTCCACTCAGAGGAAGAAACAGGGAGATTGTCAAAGAGAGAAAATAGTCTCAACTGCACCGATTCTAATTACTGTTGAGATGCAAACAGGTACAGAGACACTTGGCCCAATGAAACTGATGCTTAATTGTAACAGCATGTTGTAAATCTTCTGTGGCAGATTGCTGCTGGGCAGTGAGACAGCAGCACAAGGACACGCTGAAGAAGAGTCTTTCTGTGTGTAGTGTAACATGGAGAATAGAATTTCACAATCTGGAAAGAAAGAGATTGCCATGTATTTACTTTGTCTGCTAAACTGCTATTTTTTTAGACGTAGACACCTGAAAAAAATTTGTTGATCAAGCAATGTGGCCACAATTGGAGGAAGCCATCATATTAGCTCTGTTGCACCATCTAATTGAATATGACCCTGCTATGCCAGAGTAAAAACTCCACAACAGAAAGGAAACATACTCCTTCCTTTTCTTTAATCTGCAAAAAAATTCTGCAGAATTCTACATCTGCATATGCTGTGTGGCCCTGGTGATGAGAAAAAAATGGATAGTAATCATAAAATCATAAAATAGGGACTTGGCAAGGCTATCCCATTGCAAAAGTTCTTCCTAATGCAGCTCATTTTGGCTTCCTTTGCAGTAGGCAGCACCTAAAATGGAACTCATCTGGGTATGTGCACATTACTAGTCAATAGGGCTGTTGGAATCAATTCCAAAAGTTGAATATATAGTAGAAAAAAATACATCCTATTCAAATGTTGAAATTACTATTCAATGTGAATTTTTTATAAACATATTGGCTAACGTTAGCTAATCTTCCTATTCATGCCTTGGCCTACCCACATGTGAATATGAAATGCTTTTATCATGAAGAAATTTAATTTGAATGGTATTATAGAGGAAGATTAACATCTCTACTAGACAAGGTCTAAAAATGCAGATCTTGAAGGGTGTGGCTAAAGATGGTACATAGCTGGGATCTTTCCAGTGCTGCAAATGCATTAACTGGTTATTGGTTGAAACATCTCCGTGAGTGGAGAAAAACTGACATTTATTTATATGAAATGTGTCATTTTTACTTTACTATTGTGCAGGATTACGTAGTTAAATTGTGTTCTCTTGTAGGCTGGCTGCACAAGCTCTGAGTTCTCAACACCAATCATACACAAATTGACAACTTTGTCCCTTATTGGCTATTAGGCTCCTGTCTAACAAGCCTTACTCGGGACATGTAAGGCACCAGTGGCTGAGCTTAGCTCTGCTGAACCCAATTGGTGTCAGTCTGGCCTTCCAAAGCTCTAGTATGGAGCATCCTCCCTTATCAGCACTGACCTTCCCCTGCACTGTCACCTATCCTGCTCTCCCCCGCTCCTCTCTCCTCTAACCTTCCTCCAGCCTCCCAGACTGTGGCCTCCAGCTCATCAGGGGGAAATTGGGCCAGCACTGGCTAGATGATGAGGCTGGACGACAGGCCCATCGATTAGCTGTCCCCCAGGGCTGATCTGTGGCTAACTGCTTGCTGGATGGAGTCTCATATCTCTGTCCTTATTTCCAACACTCCCACCCTCGCCAACACCCCGTCTTCTAAGAACAAATCCCCCCCCCCTTTCCCTTTGGCTCTAAGACCATGGTTTCCCCAAGAAGAAGAAATAACAGGTCTGGCTGGTGGGAAGGTCACAATGGTAGATTTATGTCCATTTTAACAGAGTAAGGCCACACTGGGTGCAGACATGAGCAATCAGTGAATGTAGGATCCTATTTTTTCACTGATAGACCAGGGACAGGAGCTCTTCACTCCCCTCAGCTTGATACCATTTCAAAGTCATGTACAGAGTGAAGACCGGGTGGGGTGGGGGGGGGGCTTTTGCTCTCCGGCAGATAAACAAGTATGATTACTGGTGAGGCTTTTCCATTTTTCTTATTTCTAAAAAAGGTTCAACTCTCACTGCCTCTTTCGTGGAAAGACAGAGATTGCTGCCACTTCGATGTGATGATGACAAAGAAGAATAAAAGCAAACGTGTCCTCCCATCTCTGCCCTGTACTAACTGGCCAATAACTTAAGCATGGCCCCTAATAGCTGAGCATGGCGATGACCATTAGAGTCCTGCAGGGAGGCCCTGATGAAATCAGAGTAATTACTGGCTTGGCGTTTCCAATCCTTGCTTTGTGGCATACAGTAGGATGGATGTACCCACAAAGCAACTGATGGCGTGGATAGATTTATGAGTGAGTATGTTTGTGTGTGCGTGTGTGTGTGTGCGTGCGTTCGTGCGCGTGTCTGTGTGTGTGTGTGTGTGTGTGGGGGCTGTATGGTGAGACTTGATTGTAGCAATTCAACCTTCAAGCGGCAACATGGGCTGCGGCTGACTTGCAGGAGCGACAGATAATTACACTGCGTGACCCCTACTGACCTCACCGACGCCTGCTCTGTTTATCAGATTCCACATTTTCTGACGATGTTACCCTGAGAAATCTCTGGGCCATTTGTGAGATGGATTAGATTACTTTATTGAAGGGCCCGTGGGGGGAGGGGTCGATGGGGGCTTTCATGCTTGTTTGAGCTGGTGTAGATGAACAAGACAGCAAATCGGCATGCCAGACAAAGACCAGAAGCCTATTTCCAGGCCACGAGGCGCTGAAAGACTATTCAGGAAATCTTCAGTGAGATCTCGTGATAGATCTCAGGCGGAGGCTGGGAAAATTTGTAAAAGGTAATTTTCTTAATGTGGATATAGATGTAAGAAACTCACTCTAGACTAATTCTGTATCGTTGTGGTCAACACTGAGAATGCATCAAACCTGCTCTGAATCAGAAAATCTTCCTAAAGACCGAAATTCATTAACTTCAAAATGTTAAATCAAAGACTAGCTCGCTAGCAGGCTGCAGAAGGGTAACAATAATCATTTGTACATCAGAGCCTTATTTTCAAAGTATGCATACCCATTGAAATATGTTGTCTCTAGATTTTGACTCATGGTAAACTAATTGATCCTTTAAAGTCATATTCCTGCAGAGGTATTTCTCCCAAAACAGCTCCACCAATATAAAGAAACTAAATGGAAAACAAAAAGTCTGAGCCGAGGAACGGCTTAGATTAAAGCCGCAGCGACACCATAAATCTTGGCCAGGCCCACGGTGAAATTGTGATGGGCATTTCAACAGTGCTTGCAAGGCCACGGTGGACCATGTGAAACACACCGACGTCGATTTTATTCAACAGTTCATCAGCCGGCCTAATGTAAAAAGAAAGATTTGCTCGCGCTTTAATGGGTTTTAATGTGGGGGAGCAAAGCTGGCCTGCCTGGACCCGGCTGATGAAGATTAGCTGACTTCTTCCATTAGAGGAGGCTGTCTGGTGCAGCCGGCTGAAGTGGCAAGACAATAACCCAGTGCTAATTGTGCGTAACCAGCTCCTTTGCCTTTAGCATGCACAATGTGGCTGGTTCGTGTGGTTGCAGGCAGGTGCTTGTGACTATGTGTCTGTAACAAAACCACGTTCGGAAAGGCCGACGAGTAACCTTCCTGATGTTCCGCAAAGGTTTTCTGTTAGATAATTGTTTCTTTAACCTTAGATAACATTCATTCTGGTTTGTTCATTTGAGTCCATGACTTCTCCCAGGCTTTTCATCATAGTACGACGGGAAGATAGAACCTTCCCATGACTATAAACAGTAATATTTTATATATACAGAGACAATGTTCTGGGGACCCGAGGTGTAGCAGGTATCTGCTGTTTCTGTCTGTGTGTTAAAGGCAGGACTGGAGCCAGGAGTCCAGGTGTCCGGCTGCATGTCATCAGCCACAATCAACCTCCCTCAACTCAGGCCAGACCGTAGACGATACCTCCCAGTTAGTCACATTCTAGCCACTCTGTTCTCTTTATTTGAATATATCATCACTAACCCGTGCCACCGGGACGCGACTCCCGCCACCACTCCTCTCCTGCCAAACACAAACACAGTATTCCAAGGAATTGGATTTTAACCAAGCTGGAAACCACTGTTGCCGGATCACTGGACTCTGTCAAGCCCTTGATAAGCCCCTCAACTTTACCCCGCTATCCCTCCGACTCCACCTCTACGTCACTGTGGAATTGGGTATTATTGTTTATTAAACTCCCTTCATGTATGTAAATGAGCAAGGACGGAGGCCCTATTACAGTTCAATCCAACACCACTAACTATGAACACTGGGTATTAGAGTTAGAGTGTTAGAGTATGAGCTTCACAGAGATAGGATGTATTGTAAGGACGTAACTTTCCTTTGTGCTGTGTTCTGAAATCTCTGACCACATCCTAATGATGCCTGATAGGAAGCATATGTGTGGACAAGGAGCGGCACCTGTAGCTCTGGGCTTACACTGTTGTAGTAGTGCAGTATTAGAATCACTCTGCCAGGTCCAGCAGGTGTCCCTAAGGCCCCGGATGTGTCTTCTTAAGTTACTGGTTAGAGGGATAAATCTATCATTTGGGATCTGTCTTCAACTTTCAGCCGCGCTCGAGATTGACTGCGCTGTGATCCTGCGTTCCCTGAGCAGCCATCTGCCCAGACGCAGGCATGGCCGAGGAGCACGAGCGGCCCAATCACTCACCTCTGATTGCAGAGCTGGCATGCGAAACAGTCCAGGTGGTAGACGTTCTCCTTGGCCCTCATGACCATCTCAAAGGCTGGAATTAGCTTGCTGCAGGCTGCACAGTTCCCCGTTACACCAAACAACCTGAGAGAGAGAGAGACACACACAAACACACACACAAAAGACGACACATGATGTAAGTCATTCCCCCAGATCTCAGTACACAACAATAAGTCTGGGAGGTATCTGTAGCTTAGCTTAGCTAAGCTTAGCAAGGAAAAGTGACATCCGCAGCAAGGCAAATATCTTTTTCCTGTTTTTATTTTTCATTGGAGCTGCGGCATTTTGTTATCATCACCGCAATATCAACTGGGGCAATAAAGACATCACCAAAGGGTGCGACACATTGCGAAGGACACTCAGAGATGTGTTGTGTTAGTTGAAAGAAAACTTTTTTGATGGTGCCTTTTATATTCAATGTTATTTTGAATTTGTTCAACAAAAGAAAGTTGGAAAATGGTTTCCTTTCATTTTTTGAAATCCAACAAACATGTAAGAATACTGAAAGCAGCAAAACGGCAGAAGTGAGGAAACTTTAATATCCGTTTACAAGTAATATTGTTATGGCGATATCGTTTTTTTTTTTATCTTATTTGACTTATTTTTTAGGTGTAGAGATCTTGTGTTCATGCTTCCCACTGACTGTTGATTGGATGATTTGTCTTTTAATGAGGAAGCTCACTGCTGTCATCCATGCTCTAATCAAAGCTTCAACAGTCCACTAGTTTGAAATAAAACATGGGGGAATTTTTTTCTCTAAATGTTTTGCGGACACGGCAGGTAAACACCACGAAAGCTTCATATTATTTAGAGTCCAAAGTTTGTGAACTTGACTCCCCCGCCACTGTGTCCCACCTTACATTATAATACTGCCAACAGAAAGACAAGAGACCGAGTGCTTGTGCTGATTCTCGGAGCGTCTGAACACCAGAGCAACAGCTGTCGGAGAGATTGTGGGAGACACACTAACATGAGCTGCTCTCCGAATCAGTCCCAGGAATAGGTTGGACAGAGGCGGGCTGCAGTAGCACAGGGCCACAGCTTGTGCCATAGGAATAGATGGGACAGAGCTAGCACTACTGCCCAGGGAGGAGGCTATTATTTCCTGGCCTGCTCCGGGGACATTAATGGGAGCATTCATTAGGGAGTCAGGAATGTTATTACACAGCGACCTACACTATACTAGCAAGGGAAAAAATATCTGATAACGAAATCATATAACAAAATAACCTATTAGGCAGACTTCTTGAGGCACTTTTAGCCGTCGTTGTTAAAATGATAAAACGGCATGCCACTCTCAGAGTCTGTAAGAGATCGCAATCTGATAAATGATCTCAGCGCTTGGGAAATGCAGGGTTGTTTATTAACCTTCAGAAAGTATGTTTCCCAGAGGCAAAGGGAGCAGATAGATTGTGCCCTCATGAATATCTACAGAATTAAGAGCCACTGTCAACACACCTTGAGACAAAGAAGGATATCTCTTGTAACATGGTAGGTGGGAGAAAACAAAGAGGGCCCACTCAATGGATTAGTGCTGACTTAATTAAAAGAATTATGCCTTTTCCTTTGAGCAATCTAAATCTGGATACTTTTGTGCTAGCTCTTGTCCTTTCTCTTTTCTGCACCAATGTGCGTTGCCGGAAGGCTTTCACATGAAATAGATATTTCATCTATTACTCTCCTTACAAAGGCGAGTAATTGATCTAAAAAAAAATCCTTAAAAAAGAACAAGAAATGCTAGATTCAGTGCAAGATAATGAGCATGAATGTTTGAACATAACAACAGCACTTTGTCTGGCATCTTGCGACAATGCAGCCGCCTCTCACCGTGCACGAGCGTGCAGCCTTGTTTTCCAGTAATCTGAGTCATTTTCACATAGCGTGCACTCAAGGCTCTGTACTATAAATGATGGAAGGTTTTTGTGTAAAAAAAAAAAAGATGTTTTAAGCTTTCTGCCTGCCAGCCTGAATCCAAACGGTATTCTGCTGCTCTTCTGCAATCTCTTGCACATTTAGTGTGGCCTGTCCAGGAAAAAAGGACTGTCCCACCATGCCAGGAGACATTCTGGGTGAAAGTCTGCTCTCTGTGAGTCTGTGTTTGTTTCCCATTCGGTCATCACTTTACTCATTTGAACGCAGCACGTGAATGTAAGGTTGCACACTAAGTTTACACATTAAAGAAAGAAAAGGAAATATTTAACATCTCACAGATGGTTGAGACAGTATTCTGTAATGGACCAGAGAAAGATAGATCTGGTATAAGATATGTACTGTATACTGCTGAGATAAATGCCAGCATGACTTCCAGTTCTTCTAAAACAAAAAAATATATAAACTAATAATATGAATATCAAATACACATTTGAATAAAAGCAATACGTATGTAAGATATAACAGTGAAAACAAGTAAGTCTCTTTTAAGGAAGAGGGTGCGTGCAAGTCAAAATCAGAAAATTGAGAAATATACTGTAGGCCTTGAGTAGACACCAACATCCATGCTGAGGTATTAGACTCGGAATAAGAGAACATCTATTTTTTAGGATATTTTTCAGCAAATACATGCATTGATTTTTTCCCACTAAGGAAATGGATTCAGTGCAAAAGACCTATTCAATAAGATACAATACAATACAAATAAAATAAAATATGCCAAAGACCCCCTGTTTCTCAAACAGAACATCCAAACTCCTAGCTTCTTCTCATCCACTGTTCTGCTGTAGAATTCATGCTGTACATTCCTGTGCTACTTTAACCGCTGTTGTAAATGATTGAAGATCACATTATGGGAACAATCCAGACACATTCAAATCAAAGACATCTTTGTTATTGGCTCTGACTGAGCTAAAGAAGTGGAGCAGCTGATAATAGCCTACCCAACCTGGATGTGTGGCAGCGCCAGCGTGTAGCCTGCTGGCTGGCCGGGCTCTTGTGTGGCACACACTCTTCAGACCGGCAGCAAACAGAAAGCCCTAGCTCACCCTGTGGGGAGGGAAGATGGATGGAGCATACCTGCCACTCGTCTTTCGCCGCTCCGCCAGTTTGATGCCACAGACGCTAATGGCTCTCAAGGGACAAGGCAAATTAAGCGTGGTTTGGTTGCAATGAATTCAAAGGCACAGCCTCCAATACAATCAGAGGATGACAGTTTAGAGGCCTTGTGTGCAAGACCCAGGGCCTGGGACTCAATGCTTTCAGCTCGGGATTATAATGTAATTGGTAATAATTATTTACATCTCCAATGCACCTCTCTCAGACTGACAACGGTACAGCTGTCTGCCATTATCTAGAAGGCTTCTAACTGTGTGTCTACTTCACAAAAAGAAAGAAAACAGTAACATATGTAGAATAGCAGGCTTGACATACACTTCATATCCATGGCTGACAAGACAGCATGTATATTTAAAGAGGTTGAAGATACAACATGAAATTAAAATTCATGCCTTGCTCAAATCTGAATTTGAAAGAGTATAGAGGCAGTCGGTTCCCAGTACCTTGTTCTAGTCAAAAGGCATTCACTGAGCATTACAGCCTGGTACGGCTCAGTGGTACCTATTTGATGAGAGAAAAACAGACACCAATTAAATTATTCCACAAGGCTTTAGCCCAATGAACCCCAAAACCCAATGTGATGTACAGGCCCCCACCCCTCACAAAAAATGTAGGAGTGGTGTCACGCCAATGCTTTTTCTCAGCTTTGTCAAGCTTAGTCCAAAATGCAATGACTGCCCAATTACTGGGATGTAGAAAGTAAAATGCATTATCCTGGAATATATGTATGGAGCTACTGATACTATACAAAGGAAAACAAGTCTGTGCTGGAAGGATTAAACATCTCTAAATTCAAACTGTTTACACGGGAACGGTTTTCCTCGAAACGATAGTCCCAATGAAAGTGTCCAGTGGATTATTCTGTGGAGAGACACAGATGGGATTCTAGAGAAATGTTGCTGTTGAATGTTTTTTTTTTTAATGCTGTGAGGACCAAAATTAATGTCATTCACCTCCATTGTGTTGAGGGAGAAGCGGAAAAAATGTAAACGATCTGCATGGAAAGATAATACTAGCTGAAGAGGGAAGAGAGATTTTGTGATTTTGGGGAACCAACTCTTTAAAACTAGTTACTGAATGCTGCCAACAGAACAAACTGGATTCACAAGGAACAATCAACTCCTCCATCATTCAACTATTTGGGGATTATTACATTTTTTTGTGTGTGTGTGTGTGTGGGGGGGGGGGGGCTGCATTGATAGCACGGGTGCATTCAGTTGCCGTTTGAAATTCCAGTGGCGGCTTTGCTCTCCTCCTTCCTCCCCCAACCTTGTCTCTTCCATCCCTCCCACCACTTCAATTGCTCCAGCCTCGGCATGCATTCATCAGCTGCCGGATTAGAATTTGTTTCCTCACAAACCATTGATCATCGGCCTATTACTAGGCAAATGACAGTTAATTACCCACTACATTAACCACCGGGACCCGGGGACCGACTCCCTGTGCCATCAGTCAACATGATGAATGTGGCAAGTTCAGTAATGCACGGCCGTCCCCTCGTCCGTCTGCCAGGCTGAGAACAACCCCTGGATCTCACTTCCAGGCAACCAGGGAAAATCTATGGCAATCTGCATAATCACAGGCTCAGGGTTAATAACAGACAAATCATTCGTTGCATCTCAACACAGGCTTTTTTTTTTTTTTTTTTTTAATGGGACCGCGCTTTGTCTATTTGATAAGAAACGCTAGTGTCCCACTTGGAACTTAATCACAGTAAGAAGCTAACGTTTGGCTGTGCAAACAAGAGTCTGTTCATTAAAGGTACAAGAGAGGTGAGAAATACTAAATATGGTTGTCCCATCAATGCTTCATCTCAAGACAATCTTGACATGAGCAGAAGAACAGAAACAGAAAACTAGGGTTGGTGTGCACTGTTGCGGTCGGGGGAGGGGAGACAGCTAAAGGTGGCAGATGTAATCAGACTTGTGCATCAAATTTTGAACGCCCTGCGTGTGTGATTGTCATTGATTAACCAACTCTGGGGGCAAAATTATTTCAATTACCGCAGGCATGACCTGGGAATTGTCCCTGGGAAAAGATTTTCCTCCTTGAGTGCCCAGACTTGCCTGACTGCCGGCTCTATCAGTTCTCATCTGCACCTGGACTCTGATATCCTAATGATGAATTATGGCCTGCTTTCTGAGAGCCTGCAGACCATACAGAGGAACATTCCCCTGAACTGTCAGCCTGAAGAGCAGCAGCAGAGTGCTACCTAATTAGCTCCTATAGAAACTCCTCCAAAAGGTCGAAAAACACTCACCATTTTAGGTTCCACCATTGCACGCTTCCCTGAAACTATAAGATGAGTTAAACTACTGGTGGCAGTCCTGTTCTTAGTTACTATCCTCAAATGTATTGGTTTTTTTTTTTAAAGCAAACCCAACCCTAAACTACCAAAAGAGTATTCCTTATATATAACCTTCAACCCTCTCTACCAAATTTAGTCACATCTAACATAATTCTTAGTCAAAAAACCAAAGTTCCTCTATCCTTAAATGAGAAAAAACTCTTTAAAAAAAGTCGGCTCCAAACAAAGTACCCAGGAAAAGGCTTTCAGCTGTTTTTTGGCAGGGCTGTGTTTGGGTCCATTTTGAAGTGGGTGTAATGAAAGATTTTAAGCCCTGCAGGGGCCAGATGTGGAGTTCGATAGGCACTTCCCTACGCCAACCCACCTGCAATCCCAAGCTGGGTGCCAGGCTGCGGCACACCAGCCCATAATTATCGGCACCAAACACGCACAGTCCCATGAGTCATTGCTCTTCACAGCTAATTTAGCTAATCTCAACTGGAGGGGACGGTCCAAAAAATGATGTGTCCAGGCGACTGAACTGAAGCATTTTAGTTCAAATGAAAATACCTGAGTTGTGTCCTGCATGGAGACAAAATGGTGGCCATATTATTCAAGGAAAGTAAGAGAAAAGCAAACATGTGTATGTCATTTTGTGTGTTTTTTTCTAAACATTAAGAACTAGAACAAGGTTTTGGAAAATTCTGAAAGAAAATGCAAGCAGTGTTGTGTTTGACAATTTGAAAAACATCACACTTAAAAGAAGGCCTTATTCTATATCCAGCAGTTGTGGGCAAGTTACTTCCAAAATGTAATACATAGATTACAAGTTACTATCATTTGAGAGTAATAAGTTATATTAAAATATTACTGTCTCTGAAATGTAATTTGTTACACTACTTTTGCATTACTTTTGAGTTACTTTTACCAAAATAACAGCAGAAGTTTGACTTGGCAGCTACCTTGTGATCAATACAGTCTCCTCTTTATCCACTTTAATACAGTATAGATTATGCATAACATTTTGTAAAATTTATATGAATACGTAAAGTAAAGCTATACAAATAGATGAGCAAAAAGTACAATAGGCAAGTAGCGGGAAAGGAAAACACTCACATAAAAGTACCTTACAGTTGTATAGATGTACAGCATTGTTATAAAATGTTTGTTTTAGGCACTTCAATAAGAAATCCATGTAGTTTAGTTTAAAACAGTCTAAAGGAAATGGTCAATTATAGTGTGATTAAAACTTACTATTTACATTATTGACAGTACTTGATTTACAGCTGATATGTGAAAAGGTACATAACTTTATTGTTTTTTACTGCGAACCGTCACAGGAAGTGCTTTTATTTTGAAGCAGCCTACACGGTGAGACGCTAGATGCAAATCATGTCTGTAAACCTGCAATTTATTGAACAGGAAGGGGTCGTCATTTGATGCCATTCGATTAAAAGCAGAGTTACCATAGTTACTTTCCACAGCTGATAAAATACTTATATTTCCTTGTAAGCCTAAACATTCATGCCTGATAATTCCTAATCTGTCAGCAGCTCGGACACACGGCTGGATGCGCTGACCGTCACCTGTTTCTGGCTCCGACCACGAGAACAGAGACGGGACCGCACCTCGCTTCAACGCAGCGTCATAATTCCTGAAAATAATAGCCATCTCGCAAATATATCTGTCTCTGCAGTCATCTCAACCACTGAATACAGCAACAGGAAATAATACTCACAGCTTTTATTCCTGTGAAGAAATGTTTTGTGGTGTTGGTGAATTCTTAAAAAAACCAAACAACACTAAATGTTGCGTTGAAATGTAACTTATGTTACTGAAATTGTAACGAGTATAATATTGCCGAAATTGAATTAGATCTGCGTTATCATACTGCGTTACAGTAAAAAGAAATACAGTACTGTGATTGCGTTACCTTTGTAACGAGTTACACTCAACACTGATATCCAGTAGTGACTTAACAGCTTCCTTCCCTCATCATACTGGCTATATTTCAAATGCAGGCTAAATTATGTTGTCATTGATGGCCTGTCATTTATTCCATCAAATGGCGTTCCTTCTGTGCTTTTGGGAAACAAAACAAAGGCACCCCACTCTTGACCTCCCCTTAAGGAAATGTGACCCCTCTCATTGGGACAATGAAGTGCTGGAAGGAAACAGAGCCTCCAGTTCATGTGACCCTCCTTCAGACTCAATCGCTTGTGATTACCGGTACCCAGTTTGACCCCTTACCATTTTCAGATTACATGTGAAAAGCCCAACTTAATTACAGGAACCTCAGAACACATGCATTTGCGAGCTCTGGCATTATTGCTGTGGTAATTGCTAGACGTGTGAAGTGAATGAAGTGTGGTGTTGGGAGGTTAATGGCAGCCAAGCTTTCCTATGCACAACATACCAATTATAGGGTGCTTTCAGAGCTTTTAACATCTATGTGCCATTTCATTAAACTGCAAACTGAGCTGGAGGCTTCTCATTTCTTTATATTCTACTTTCTGACAATTGAACATTTAAGAAACACAGGCAAATATAAGAAATTTTTGAGAATTTAGAAACGAGGGATTTGTTACCCTTTCTTTAGCGGAAGAAGACACAAACACAAAAAAAAAATCAACATATTCAGCAACTTCCGGTTGTTGTTTGTAGCTTGCGATCAAATCCACTGTCTGGTCTGGTTCACTTTCAACATTTGCAACAATTATTTCTTCTCAAAAACTGTTTTGAGAAGCTCAACAACACACAACAAGCAGCTCAACATTGTGTCCATTATTTCCTCGGCTTTTACATAACCTTGACACTAAGTGTGTAATAAGACACTTCATGTCGGATATTAGCAAGGTGAATATTTTCAGGTGACAAGTGGAGAGATTTTTGTAGAATTTAGTATAAGAAATCCTATATACTGCATGTACATAAGAGACCAACGGTCTGTAACCCAAAACCATTCCTAAACCTGGACATGGAGCCGAGAGAAGGAATCATGGACCACGCCATGTCGGCATTAATCAATTAGCAATACTGCTGCTCATTACTTAGCTATCATTTGACTTGTCCAGTAATTGACTCGGCGTTTTTAGATCTAAAGCCTCTCTAACAAAAACTGAAAACACATATAAATTTCTGTTTAATTAGAAAATTTGATACAGTGTCATGGTCCAGCAGAAAGCACGCAGTCAGCAAAAACAACTTGTTAGTGCTAACTAGCAGTAAAGACATGTATTGTTTAGCCTACTTTTCTTTTATCATGCAATTATGTGTTTTCAACTCTTAACTGATAGTATCAATAGGTCACCATTGTAAAACAAATAATCATTAGCATCCTTAATAATAAGGAAAGCAGATCAACTCTCAAAACCTGTTTTTTTCAAATGTTTATCAATGTCAATCAATATTTACGTCATTAAGTATCAAATATGGATGCACCGGCCACAATTTTTAGGCTGATTCCAATTTCTCATTGAGTTTGGCCTGCTAATACCGATTTTAGCAGATTACGCTTCATTTTTTCTAACCAATTCACAGTACACATGAATATTTATTTTCTATCTTTTCTTAAACAGAACATTTTACATTTTGCATAGAACATAGAAAAGGTTATGAATTGATAATCGATCGCTAAATATATAAATGACTCCTGGTGTTAGAAATTCACACAATTCTAAAGAGCACCGTTATGGAAGAACAATTTCCGTCTTTTCACATCCAATATCCAACTAAACAAATGTGATATATTTAGCAAACAAAATTTCTGTATGTATAAAAACAGGGGAAGCAGGTAATGGCAATAAAATAATAAATAAATAACAAAAATATAGCCTTGCATTAAGTATAAAGATATTTCTCAAAACACACACACACAGACCTGTTTGAACGTCAACAGTAACGTCACCTGAAAAGTGTGTAGTTCCTTTTCTAGCAAGTTTGCTCTATTTGTCAATGTGCATACAGTACATATGAACAATAGCAAGGGGCTTATCTGCTAGGGTACGGTTACCTCGGAAAACAATCCAGCAAATACACAGTACCCTAGGGTGCTGTTACCTGAAACAGATGATTTACCGTCACCGCTCATTTTACACCCGGTTTAGCAACAAAATTAAATGCTGAGGGAAGATTACTACGTTTTTCATGTTGGAAGATTTTTTAAACAGTAACGTTACTACAGCGTGTCGGAGGAATAAACACAGCGTCTCCTGCAGCGGGGGGTAAGGGGGGCCGTCACCGCAGCGTTCGCTAACATTAGCTTCTTGTCTCTTTGCTATTTTCCGATAAACTGAAGCCGTCTTTCACGTGACCTGCTTGAGTGCATTTTTCATGTTCCAGTAATTCAGATTTAGTTATACAGAGCCGTGTATAAGTATGACTTTATGACAGCTGAAGGAGCAGCGGTGCACCACTGCTACATCCATATAGAAGAAACCCTGCATGTTCACGTGCTGTGCTGATGTTGCGCGCCATTGTGCATTTGGTCGGCATAAAATCGGAATATGTCAGATGGCCGAGCACGTGAAAATCGGTCAGCAGCCGGTTAATCTGTGCATCTCTATTATCCAATGCATCCCTGCCTACTGACTGAGTTCATCGTGGTATCACAGTGTGGCATTATGGACAGGAACACCTACATTTCCTGGGGAATAATGGCTCTTTATTGTTCCAAAAACGTGGCGATGAGGCAAGAAGATGAAGCCAGGCAAGCTGTGGAACAAAGAGATCTTGATAAGGAATGGACCATGTGCAGCCAATCAAAATAATGAGAGCCTACAAAGGACTCCGGCCTGGCCAAAACCCAAATGTGGAAAAGCATTAAAGTGTGAGAAGCTACATCTCAACACAGGCTGTATCTAAGAGATGGGAATGGGTAAATTACAGCACAGTAACAAAGTACAAACACTCTGTTACTGTACTTTACCATTTATTTTTGTAGCAACTTTTTACTTTTACACGCGCCACACTGATAAAAAAGTGAGAGAAAAGAAAAAGAGACTAGCTGTGTGTAGGATAATCCGTTGAGAGTGTGTGTGTGCGAGTCCTTGAGAACTGTAAGTTGTATAACTTGTTTTGTCACGTCATTTAAGCCTGTTGTATTGGTCTTTAGATCTGATACATTTAAAGTTAGCTAGCGAGTGATTTTGTTGTTTGTGTTCTTCACCTGTAGCTAGGTTGCACTATGAATATTCCCTCACTCACGTTTGTATTTTAGGTGCATTATTTACATGCTACAGTTACACTGCGTTAAGATAATGGAATTAATAGTGGGTTTGTTGTTATTTTTTGCTCGAATATATATGATTCCTATGCATTGTGTATGGTGGCCTTTACAGTGTAATCTTTTGTAACACACACACACACACACACAAAACAGAACTACCCACGCCCATGCTAATACTGATGCTTGATTGTAATAAAGCATCACCAGAGAGAAGTTCTCTTTGTCCGTGTGTTAACAGACACAACTGGGGCTAAGTTGGAAACCAGAACCACTTTTAAATGCAGTCCTAATCTAGTCCTCACTAAATTTCAAATAATTTCACTGGAGTTAGTTATTATCATCATCAATACCAAATTACATCTAGACACCACTACAAAACAACTTGACAGATTCGGCGGAATTCATTTGTGGCAAATTATTAAGGCTTGATTGAGAACATTAGCACATAGCAGTACGGACGGCGACATGACTGCCAATGAAGTGTAGCCAATGACCTATAAAGAGCCTTTTCTCTATGTCCACTGAAGTTTCTCAGCACTCTAGTAACGTCTGTGTGGTCCAGTTAGTTTTGCATAAAACATGGTTGCAATTCACAAAGCTACTTTTATATTCTAAGTATATTGCCAAGCCGGAACTTTGTTATTTTTACTTGGGTAAAGAACTTAAATCAGTACTTCTACTTTTACCAGAGTATTTATTAACTTCTACTTGAGTACGGGAAATGAGTACTTTTGCCATCTCTAGTAGCACTGCCATAGAGCAACCCTGAGCCGTTTGTGTTAGATCAGCTGGAGCATGACTAAGCATCATTACGAGCACTTGTCATGTCATGGAACAGGACCACTGGGCTTTGTGGAAATCAGGTTTAGAACAGATGCAGCCCTGCCATGAATTTTCCAAAGGTTACCTTGAGTCTGCTCACGTTGGGATCTGATCTCAATATGCAATGCACGACTTAACAAGGCTTCACAATTAGCACCATCTACCAGCCAAATGCTAGTAAAATATGCCAGTGGCTGGTAGATTGGCTTCACTCACCAGCCAAAAAAACAATATTAGTCTTTTGAGTGGCTGGTGAATGTTCAAATTCTACCAGCCACATTGGGCTGTTAATGTGGTCCCTGGACTTAACATATAATATTATTGTATCATATTAATGTAGATATGGTTCTATTATCTGTATTGATATTACATACAGTATATCCTGTATGTACTGTAATTAATAAGGAAATCACATTGAGATTGAGATGAAGATTTCCTTTACGTGTGAGACCTGAGAACAGAAATGAAAAAACGAAAAATGAAAAAATATGATTTAATATTAAAATTAAATTATTTCATGCAAATAAGTTAATGCAAAATGCAAAAAAAACAATTCCTTAAAAAGTGCATTTTACAATTACATTGATGCAATTGCAATTGCCACTGTTCATCATACCAACTGCTATGATTATTATGAATCATATTTCTACATATCTGTACATCTGTATCAGTGTCTCTGTGTCCAACCGGCAGCGTCAGATGCCCACTGCACCAAGAGCCTGGGTCTGTCCAAGGTTTTCTTTCTTTCTTGTGTTTCTGTAAATGATAGAGTTGGATCTAGACCGCCTCAATCTGTAAAGAGATAACTCCTGTTGCGATTTGAACTATAAATCATATATACATCTAACCCAATATCTGTGTACAAGACGTTTACTCAGCTTTCAACCAACTTCAATAAGGATCACGACAAAAGCAAACTCAATTACGTCAATACTGGCATGTTTGCAAATATATTTGCTATGTAACTGGTTGGCAGGATGCTTTCTGTGTCTGAGTGCAGTCCCAGCCGTTGATCGGAGGTGGCTGACAGTCCCCAGACTGACAGCTGCCTGCACCCCGCTCTGATTGCCTCTTTAGCATTTCACTGATTAAAATGGTATGGAAAGCCCTGTGCAGTCACTGCGGTGTCCTCCAGCCTCTCACTCCATGTACTCAGATACACAGGCGTGACTTTAGCAACACATTGATTCTTTTAGACCTCCAAAGCAAACTGTAGATTAGATGCCTTCTTAATAATGAGTCTTTGTATGGATTCAGCCTGACCGATTTTTTTGAAGTTTCGGGGTCTTGGCTTAGGCAACCATCCTGAGATGATGCCTTCAAACAGTTTGAGTTAACACCGTCCTCAGGTGTGTCTGTAGATAGCGCTGCATCAGCCAGCACAGAGTGATGCAGGGCTGCATGTGCCAAAGCTGTCAGGTAACTTAATGAAGATGTTAATTCCTGTTACGTTGTTTGTTAATGTGCTCTGGCCAAGGGCACAGCAGCGTGTAGCATTAGCATTCCTCTCTTTCTTTTGGCTTCCTCATGAATAACTCGTGGTGTTAAAATTGCCACATTTACATCTTATTTTACACAAGCGTAGCACAGTGGTTGCGCCTGGCTTCGGCTTGGTTACGCAAGCCGGCCCTTCCTTCCTCATTGTGCCGTGTGTTATCACAGAGATTCAGGTTCCACGCATCACAAAGCATCTCACTCCTCCAATCTGAGCACTGTGGTTATCATGAAGGAGAGCGCAGCATCAAACACATCATATTATATTCCCAAAGTGTTGCACTATGAAAACAACAGGAGCCTGAGAAGAGTTTTTCAGCGCTCTGCCACATGATGTTTGCACAAAAAGACGCTTCACAAAAGGATTCTATCATAGCATGTTCTCTCCGAGTCAGCCCAGAATACCCTGCCCAGCGCTGATCCTGCAGAGATGGGGGCGCCGTGCGCCTGGATCAGGGCAGGCTGGGTGAGGGGGGGGGGGGGTGGAGGGGGCGCACAATAGTGTGTATGGCAGTTCCGCTAGGCCGCCCACTAATTGAGAAGTCGCTCAGGGGTTCAGCGCGGGCCTCACAGCTCTGCCTATAGCATCCAAATAACGGCTGTAAGTGGGGCTGACACCAACCAATCAGCATGTTGAAATCCTGTTTTCCACAGTGCTGCCCCTCCCCTCCCCGCATACACCACTCACTGTTCTAACAGCTGCAGCCAGCCCAGTCTCCTCTCCTACTTGATCTCCATAAAGGCGTCGTTAAGCAGAGGGGGGGGTTGGGGGGGGTGAGCATGGCTTAAGCCCACCTCGTCTACACACCAACACACTAACTATAACAGTAACAGCTCTGGCTCAGCATACAGGTCTTTACTTTTTTTCTGAAATAAAACACAGCAGGCCTGAGAAGACAAGACAAACTCATCTTTTGGAGAAACGCAACCACGCTGCCGTGGCCAGTCACGTGACCGAGATCAGACTTGTTGGAGGGGTTTGAGGCAGTGTAAGAGTCTCGTACAGGAAACGGTAACATCACTGCTGCTTTCGCTGCCACATGAAAGATGTGAAACGCCAACTGCCCGCGAGTTTGGGGAACAGCTTGCTGCAAAAATAAAGCACTCGGTGGGTCTCGCTCCTGCCTTTTCGTTCTCTCTCTCCTGTGAAATGAAGCTGCCTTCAAGTGCGGCCAGAAATGTCAAAATCTATAACGGTTGGGAGAAAAATCTGCAATTATCCACAACACAGTGGACATGGCCTCAATGCTGCAAAGGGACATGCACTGTCTGTTCTGTCTCTGGACACATTCTAATCCACAACTAATGAAATACTAATCCACTAACTACTGAGGCTTCAGCCCACAGCCATCACTGGAACCCTGCAGCAGCCAGCCCTCGGCTGATCCCAGAGCAGGGGAGGCCTCAGCTCTATAGCTATAGCTGACTGGATCGTCACTGAGCTGCTAACACACACACACACACACACACACACACACACACACACACACACACACACACACACACACACACACACACACACACACACACACACACACACACACACACACACACACACACACACACACACACACACACACACACACACACACACACACACAGAGGTTAAAGGTCACACTAGATGGGGAGTGTTTCTCCTTCCTCTGCTCCAACCTCCTACTACTACTACCTCTTCTGCTCCATAATCCTGCCACATTAGTCAGGCATGGGCGCATTTGATCCCGCACGCCCCAACGCATCTGCTTTTGTAACATGGAGCAATTTAACATCAATAGTTGAAAACCAAAATGTGTGCAGCTCCACAGAGAGACTACACACTAAACCTTCCAGAAGGGAGGGGCATTTATTTAGCTTTTGGACCATGCAAGTGTGAGTGTATACAGGCTGGATGATTCCCAAACACAGAGCCCTGAAACCAAACGTGTCCTATGCCAAAGGCTGTGGGCTCTTATCATCCTCTCACATGCCTGCGGAAGAGAGGTGGCAGCCAAACCTGTGGCAGCACTGCAGCCAGCATGGGGCCACACGCGCTCCTCACATTCACACACACACACACACACACACACACACAGGTGTAGACATGACATGTCAGCCAATCACAGCTCAGAGTTCGGCAGGGTGGAACAGGATCAAACCCAGCCCTCTAATCTGTCCTCTTTTGTCATTCCTTAATCATTTGAAAAAAGATTGGTCAAAGAGTTTGAAAAGGTTATAATTACTATTATTATTCACTATTCTCTAGCCATTCAGTTCTGGTATTTTTGCACACACGTGTCACATTTACGCCCTCTCTAACTCTACTTTTATGTGTAATTGTTTAACTATCTGTGTATTTTTACACTCATGTGTAATGATCAAGCATTTTTCTGTTTGTTTCTATTACATTACATTACAAATCGTACGTCAAACTTCTTTTTTAATTTCTTCATTTTGCGGCGCTGACACCTGCACCAAAGAAATGATGAATTGTTGAATGCTTACTCTGCTTATATTGCCACGAAGTGAGGAAAAAAAATGTTTCTGGTTGTGGAGGTTAACTATGGGCACAGACAAAACAAAATCACTTCTCAACCATACTTAGTAGCGTACCAAACATTTTGCTTCTTGTCTATCAAAGAACTTCCCACATAGCAGATTAAAAACGGGTAATGCTTGAGACCCAAACCTCTCGTTAATCTGCAAAGCCTGCTGGATCATTGCCTGAGAGGAAAAGGAAGGAGGGCGAGTCATTAATATATGCATGGAAATGACCTGCGGCACTCCCCATAAAGAGGGGCCTGCAAAGGTCAAATAGCCTCCAAACTGCACTAGAGTTTAATTAAAAAGACAAAGAAGAGCATCATTTCAGAGAGGACGGGCCGATTACTGCTCGCTGAGGGAAGCTAGGCTAGAGCTCGTTCAGAAGGCCGTGTTCCCCTTCCCATAAGGCATAGCGCCATCTTCCCATCCCTTTGATCTCAATATAGAGCATTTATTAGGGCCATAAAGGTTAATCTGGAAGGAGAGAGGATATCAAATAGTCAGGATAAGGAGAGAAAATCCACACAAGCTACCAATGTGGAGGGGAGTTACATTCGGCCTGTGGTGGTAATGGAGTTACCAACATCCACTTCCACACTGGGAAAACTGAAATGAAAACCTTGAAAACAACCCAATGCTGACATATTGGCGCCCATGACCACAATGGACTACAGCGGGTTTCAGACAGTTAAAATGCGGGATTTGCTTGAATGGATTTAACGCGATATGAGTCAATATTCATTAGGAAGAGGTCTGCGTGGTCAGGGGGGTTCTTGACTGGGACGGCCACATGATTTACAATATTACAAAGCAGCAGCAGATGATGGATGTGTTCAATTGCACAAAGTAACTGACTCAATGAATTTTTCATTACCCTGGTTGATGTGTTTGGGACATTGAATTAGATAAGGCCAGAGCAGTGGCTGTGTACAGGCACTCAGTAGCACTCAGTACAACTAGGCTGTCCATGTGGACTGGTGGGCTAACCTACCCTATCAGGACTGAGACAATAATCATGCCAACACTGAATTAGCCTCATGTTAACACTCAGAAAAGAAGGGATATTGTTCTTGTGTCTCAGGGAAGAAAAGATGGGGGGCAACAGTCTGCATTAAGGATACAGACATCCTTTCTATTGGACTATCTCCTGATTGTTTAGACTTGGAAAAAGAGACACACCAAATTGTTGGAAAAACAAGAGAATGGGCAATTACTTGATGTCCTATGGTCCTGTTATAAGGTCCAGGAATTTTGGACTGGAATACATGATCTGAGACTGTAGGGAGCCAGGTTCCAGTCATGTCATGATGATTGGTTTTGGGAGAGGGGGCAGTCCTAAACGGAATGGATCAGCACATAAGATGCTGGGTCCAACCTCGTTTAATGACAGCCAGTCAGATTATTCTGACTGGCTGAATGAATGGAGGAACGATAGGGATCCTACAATCCAATAAATGGGTTCGTGAGAGGGCGAGAGTAGCAGCATTAGAAAAAATGTTACACAAGCGGTAAGTGTTTACACTAAAATTGGGGGTAATACCTAAGCTCATTGGAGGGCTCCCACTGGGGATAGACGTATGCAAAGTATGCAATGTCCCTTGTCTTACATTTTGTATTGGGTGTTGGTAATCGTTAAAAAAAAAGGATACTGACATCACTCAAGACAAGTGTGACTGGTCAGGAACCATGACTAGTCACATGATCAGACAGTTTGGAATCTGAGCAGCATTTCATGGAGATTATCTAAAGCACTGAGGAAGTCAAAGTGAAAGGGAGATCAGCTGTAATGTTGCCAAGCATCCCTCAGTACGCAGCAGAAGCAGAACGTTTGACTCACTTATGTTAACAACCTGTCTGGTTGTTTTGACTGCTCCTATTTCTTCTAGTAGGTTTCACTATTTCACTTGGCGAGGACAACGTTTACACAACAGTCATCAATGATAGAAATAATGGGAATAACCAAAATAAGCCTTGGTTTGAACTGGGATGTGTGTCATGTGTCCATGAATTGATGTCAATAATCATCTGATTTATGACATTATGTCTGTGACGTTGGACGGTTCCCCTTCGTCCATTAATACCTGACAGTGGACACCACGCCGGGCATCAAGCCTTACTTATATGACATTGTGTCATTCAAGTCTCCAAATTTCTTTTTTTTTACTCAAGTGAAAACATTTTTAATTCGTGTAGCTCTGTCTGTGCACTGACTTTGTATAATGTGCATACAGCATCACAGTAATGAGACAAAGAACATTTTGAGGTAGATTTGCCCTGACGTGTCGTCATCATTACTACACAGATACCTCCAAGGGAGAGGACGTAACCTGCTGGCAGCTCTGCCAAAGCTGTGTGATCAGAGCAAACCGAACTTTTCCAGGAAAACGTGGCTGTGAGGAATCAGCAATGACTGGCACAAAGGTGGCACACACACAGCCCACTCTAATGCCCAACCATTGGACCAAAGGCCACGCTCAGCCCGTGTGATGTCATCACCAGCTCAACTCTGCTCAGCCTCGGCATTAAGAGAACCCAAACCTATCACGGATAGTCACCCACAGACCCTGACAACTAATCCTCAGAACAATACAATAATATTTGTCTAATTAAATCAAGCTAATTGCCAGCAATATGCATATCTGATGTAATAGAGGCAGTGGTTTTTCCTGCATAGGGGAATTTTCAGCAGCCCCCAAAGAGGTTTTAGCCAGCACCATTTGAAAATCAGCAGCACCAAAATGCTAAGAATTAAGAATAAAACTGGCAATTTAAATCCTCACTAAGTTTGTTTAAGAGCAATTCACCAAACAACTGTTGAAAAAGCAGAGCAAGAACTTGAACATAAGAGCTAACCTCAGTTATCCCGGTGATTTACATAAATCAGATTTTTTTTTTTTTCTTAATCAGTTTTGTCAATCGGGCCACATTTACTCAAGTATAATGTACATTGTGTTTATCAAATTGCCGGAAGTGACAGGAAAATGCAAAGATTTTTGTCAAATAAGGTAGCACAGACTCCAGTATGGAGCAGATCAAATTCAAGCGGCGTCAGAATGATCGTAAAAATGAGTTCCCGAAAATTCAAACTGCATTATTACGAATATTTTGGCACATCTTTTGTGGCTTTGAACCAGTTTTTCACTTTCTAATTGATTAAAAAAGCACAGATGCAGATCACAGTCTTACCAAGTTATCTATTTTCCGAATTAATCCATGTCTTATTTTCCTCAATTTTACATTAAGCCTTCTTTGTCACTGTTTCTTAGTCATTTTATAATCCGACCGTCTACTAAAAGGGAAGTCATAAGACTAAACTTTCTTAGCTGCTTGTGTTATATGTTACAAGAGTCACTGTCATTTAATTTCACTATTTCAGGCAAAATCGTAAGAAATATGAAGGTGCACCATGCACAAAGATACCATTTTGTACACCAAAGGGTCATTCCATACACAGTGGTTCCTTCTCTGGTGTTTAATTCTCAGCACTGGAAGAGTTGACAAAATGAATAATCACTGTAAGAGCCTGAACCATCTGACGCTCCTCTCACTGACCGCATGCTCCCCAAAACAGACGGGACGTCGTAACGCAGCGATGTTCGGCCTTTGCGTTGAGGCACGTCAACGCGAAGCCATAGGTCTGGCTACGTGGTGAGAATCAGCCCATTCCATTCCTCAGCACAGGTCAGATCACATCATGACGTAGACCACGCAATCAACTTTGACCCCACCAAAACCCATTTTGTTTGGAAAGATGGACGGGTGAATTGTGCCTTACTGTCGAGGACGTTAAGCTAGATTTGAGATGCATGCAAACTGAGAGAAGCACCCCCCCCTCCCCCCACCGGCCACATGAATTCAACACTGCCATCAGAAGTTGAACGACAAAGCAGGGTGAAAAGAAAGAGACCTATTCATATTCTAATACCTTCAGCTCAGTGGTAAAGGTATTCTTAAAAGCGCCAGGTGGTGACACCTTAATTTTTCACGGCTGAAATATGTGGCTGCGCAGCTCCCTCCCGCGCATTATTCTTGCTTTAAGCAGCGAGTCTCCCCCGGGGAAGGGGGGGTGGGGGGTATTGTTTTACAACACACCCAGCTGCGGCCTACTTGCCTCGCCCGCGGTTCTTTTGAAGGAGTTGTCTAGGGTGACCCCTCTCTCTGGCAGTTATTAATAATAAAAACACGTGCCGGGGAATCGTTCACCTTGTAGAGCTGTGGCCGCCTTGCTGCTACGTCTGTGTCTGGCCTCATACAGAGGAGTCTCCAGGGGAGGGGGGAGAGAGGAGAAGAAAAGGGTGTGTGTATGTATGTGTGTGGGGAGGGGGTGAAAGCTATAGGAAGCCAAAGCCAGAAACACACAAAAGACATCAAACAAAGTTTCCCCTTTGTATGTAATTAGAATCAGGTAATCATCTAAAGTGATAGAGAGCCTGATTAGCAGCATCAAAGAAGGCTAAAAGTGTGTGTATGTGTGTGTGTGTGTGTGAGGGGGGCATTCTCTACCTATGAGTCCCATTAGCAGCTGAGCAGGAGAAGCTGAGTGTTCTATTGTACTAAGTAGCAGTGGAGACAGGATCCAATCTGGGGCCTCAATGAGCCGACACATTCCTGGCTAATTCTCCCCCTCAAGTGCTCAAGTGATTAAAAAAAAACAACAACTGAAGGCTGTGTCTGTTAGAGGCCTCAAAAAAGATTTTGTCTTAAGCGGAATCTTTGCACCAGAATGATCCTCTGCAAACCAGTTATAATACTTCACCTTATGTGCTTTTTGACGTGATAGTGAAGCCTGTCGGTCTGTCAGTCTGGGACTGGCGTGACTTTTAGATCTAAACTGCAGTTAACACAGCACTGGTCTGCTGCTGTCACGCCAAAGAAAAACTCAAATGTGGCCAGGCCCAAGGACAGAGTAAGTAATGATGGTGGCATTCACTGACACAGCGGGCACTGTAACCTTTTAGAGAGCCACATCCTTCAAAAAACAACCCTCCCCATGCTCCTTCAACTACAAAAATACCAAAACAATTACAGCACAGGTGCAGACATGGGAGAGACAGGCTGAAGACATTATAATCTATTGTTGGTTGGTCATCATTTGATGTCAATAACCGCTTACTTACTGTTTTTGACTTGCTTAAATCAAGGTGGTACATCAAGTCCAGTCCAGTCCAGTTTTCTTCTTGACATGTCCTTTACAAGTGCAGGCAACACCATGTCATGACCAAGCATCGTCTTTTAAACTGTCAGAGCTCCCACAGAGTCAACTTCAATCACATGTTAATGGTCTGAGTTTTAGACAGTTTGGACCTGGCCCCCATTCAACGGTCTCGGTCACGTTATTTACAGACACCTGGCCTATGTGGCCCTCAGTCTGCTGTTTACCTCTATTTATGAATCACACACATATTTCAACATTTCTACCAATCATATTCCAAAGTGCTAAGAGTATCTGATATGTGAAGGGACTTTTTTTGTAAACTCTGTAGAAACGTGTGGACATATTCATATCCATCAGATATGGTAATTTAAAAAATCTATATACAACTTGCAGCTATCAGCATGATGTTTACCAGTGACTCTGTCACCAGACAGCGAACTGATTACGTTCAATGACTTGACAATGTTTTTAATATCTGCACATAACCTCTACAGTCTGGCAATGGTACATTAACTCTTGCTACTCATTTCAAAACCAACACAACCTCATAACTAAATGGAACTGGTTAAGTTTACGCAACAAAAATAGATAGGTTTAGTAAAACATCAGGCACTAAAATGAGTCACGTAAAACTACTAATAAGGATGTCAGGTGACGCCACAAACCCCGGTCTCCTGAGCGGCGATGTTGGACTGGGGGGGGGGGGGGGGGGGGGGGGGGGGGGGGGGGGGGGGGGGGGGGGGGGGGGGGAGTACCGAGAACGCTCATGTGACGAAGGCCCAAACCCATGCTAGAATAAATCGCTGTGGATGGCCCAGTAGAGAATGTCTTCCTACAGGGTGCTGAAGTTTGTGCTACGCACCTGCTCCTGAGTCAAAGTCCTGACCCCCCCACCCCCACCCACCCCACCTGCCAACTTACGCAGAATTTGGCGCTGTTATAGTTCCTCACTCCGTTGTTTTCTCTCAAGTGGAAAAATATTGTGGGGCGTTATGAGCTGGTTGCGTAATCACACCGTCGTTTTCTGGGTGAGGACAGGCTGAATAAAAATGGGACACGCTGCCCATCTACCTACCCACTTCATAATCCTCCAATATGAACTGTATGTCCTCTGACTAAGAACAGGAAGCTGTGGTGTCAGGGACCAGCGGCCGCCTCACCGTGAAGCCCTTCACTCTTAATCGGGAGGAGAGCTGAACATCTGCGCTAGTCATTAGAGAAAGGGGAGCTGGCCTGGATCTTTCAGCCTGCAGACAATCGGGGGGGAGCTGATGACAAACTACAGCAGCGTCCTGCAGATCTCCCAGGAGCTTGGCTATCCTCCGCCCAGCGGGACGCTGTGCTCTGGCTACTCTAAGACCCCGGTTCTGCAGCTCTTTGTGGGGCTGTTTGCCATCCATCGCTGCCATAACAATGAGTCCAGTCTGATTTGGGTAGGTGTATAGTCACACTGAATGGCATTTCATTAGCACTCAGTCATTCAGTCTGACACTGATCACTCTTTGCTGCCATCTATATCCCTTTTGTGGAGGAGATTTTATTTTTCATAACCAATCAATACTGAGTGATGTGCCCCGCTGCTCTTACATCAGTAAAGCTACATTATCCATTGTACAGTTAGCAACATCCCGCTCCTCCTCTCGGGGTTGGCTCTCCACCAATCAGATTGGTCATTGAGTCAGACTGTCGGCATTGCCCGCCTTTCGACCAAGCATGCCAGGTTGGCCAAAACGAAGGCCGCTGGCCCCCCCAACGGAAGACGGCACCGAACACACTGACCAGACTCCAGTCACCAACCTTGCCAGACTGTCCCACAGCCGGATATTGTGTTAACGCCTTAAGTGCTTACACACGTGCGCACACACACAAACTCTGCACACACACACACACACACACACGGTCCTATGGTCTATGGTTTCGGGGGGGGGGGGGATGGAGCATTACAGTGGCTCTGCGTTAAACACTGCATTTGAATGTCAGAGCTGAGAAAACTATATTTTGCTACTTTGTGAGTAATTACACACTGACCAGTTTTTTATGAAAGGTGTGACACGTGTTCACAAAGATGAATGTATCTAAATGAGATTTCTAAAAAGAAAAGATGAGTTTCTCCTCTCTCCCTGCCGGTCCCTGGAGATAAAGCTTGACTCGATGTCACAGTCACGCCTGGCGCTGACATACAAACTGACAGCGCATCACAAGCCCGATGTGAGATGAAAGACGATACATTTTCATTTACATTCACATACATGGTTGTACAAGGCGGCAAAGTTGATTCTGAAGGAGGGAAAAAACATGTAAGTTATTACATGTTGGTTATCTCTCACTGATAGCTTTCCAAAACCTTAATAAATCCAGCCATGTTGACGGCTCTGTGAGTTTGCCTGCATTTACAATCTTAGTAAAACCACTGTAGAGGAAAATTGAAGTTGGATTAAAAAAATGAATGAATAGATAGATAAATAAATAAGTGTTCTCCTGGTGCTGTCTTTAAAATGGATGCCTGGAATTTACAGTTTTCCATTAACTGATGCCCAACAGCTTTTTCACGCCTGCAGCTGGCCTTGGAGCTGTGTGTGTGTGTGTGTACTGCAGTCTTCATTTTCTCTGCGTTTTCTAACTTAAATGTGTCAGCCTGTGTGCTCTCCTCCTTCCTCTGGTCCTTCAAACATTATCACTGTGTACTGTGGAAATCAGACATCAGCATAAACAGTGGTGTCGCCCTGTTACCAGTATCATCAATAGACGATTTGCTCTCAAAAGGGATCATTTGTTGATAAAACGTTCCTGCTGCATTTCTCCATATTCAGAGAGCAAAGCACAAATCAAGCTCTAGGAGATAATACCTGTAATTATGTATGTGCTGTCGCAGGTTTATGAAGGAATGGCTTGGTTACACAAACACACACACACACCTCTTTGTACATCCCATTTGATCACACTGGGACTGCCGAAACTAAGTTCTATCTCCCCGTATGTTTTTTCCGTCCGTTGTTTGTGCATGTGTTACAATAAAGGATTATTATTTCTATGCTTTTGGGATCACATGGCTCATGGTTGTAGACCCCTGAAGAATTATACTAACCCTGGTTATGTCCAGCCTAATAACATGCCGCCCTGCTAAGCAGAAAAGGTTTGACTTGGAGAAGGGGGTGGGGGTGTATAATGAAGGCCCAACTAATTTACTGTTAAAGCCAACGGAATATAATGGACTAAATGTGTAGTCATGCTTATTTTTTCCTCTCCTGTTGCTAACCTGTGCTGACAGATGAGATAAACACAAGTAGAAATAATAGATTTGATTTAGGGAGTGTTTCTGTGTCTGTGTGTGTGTGTGTGTGCGTGTGAAATTGTATTGCTTTGTGATGCTGCTGCCATTGATTGGCTCAGTGATGGAGCCTGGCATTCTTTGTTGCTCTGCAGATCAGACGTGGACGACTGCCGTTTCTATATTTGCCATTCATTAGCCGCCAGTGAGGAGATGTCAGAGCGCATCCACACGCGGGCCACTTTTGTGATAGTCAGCGTCAAATCAATTCAGTCACCTTGAACTTTGGAGATGAGAGAATAACATGTTGAAAATGGTCTTCCTGCAAGCCTGCTCACAAAAAAACTGCTCCTGAATGCATCAGTGTTGGAAAACAACGGATTCCTTCACCACATTTAGACTTTTTGTATAGAAGCCTTTGTGACACAGTGGCCACCAGGAAGACCAGTGAAAACTCAGTGGGCTGTAAGTCTGTCTCTCAATAAGCCCTTTGGGTCATACTAAAGACTGGTTGTTACACCTAGACACGGACGTTTTTAACAAACGCTACTCAAACAAGAGGAAATGGTGACTTTGTTGAGAGCTATACTATATTCAGTGGCGGATAATCCACATTTGGGGCAGCAGGACCGTGTTTGTGTGATTGAATCAAATTAAAATACAGTGTGTGTTTTTGTGGAAAATGAGTCACTAATCACAATCGGCAACACAACAATTATTACCCAGCATTCCACTAGGGCTGCACAATTAATCAAATTTTAATCGCGATCACAATTTTGACTTCCCACGATCAAATTTGCGTGATCGAGCGATTGTTTTTTAAAGCGTCATTTCATAGAAATCTTTTGTATAGCCAATCTACCGCTCTGTTAACCCGTCTGCTCATGTGCCACGGCGAAGAACACAGAAGAAGTTATTGAATGCAACTAACTTCAATTGGTAGAGTAACAGCGTGTGATACGGAGCTGCTGGACCTGGGCCAGAGATGTGACCCATGGCCAGAACATCATAGTTCATAAAAATGCAGCGCAGTGAAGATACAGACGTTTTCATACACACAACATGTGTCTCCGCCATTCGACCCGTGCTGGACCCGTTCATAATGAGTCAGCCGTCTCTCGGTGAGTAGCGTCCATCACACTCCGTCTCGCAGTTATAAACAGCCTATGTGTGACAATAAAATTTGATTTGGTTCAAATCAACAAATAATCGTGAGAATAATCGCGATCAAAATTTTTATCAAAATAATAGTGATTATCATTTTGGCCATAATCGTGAAGCCATACATTCTACAAAACCAGTGAACTGGAGTCACTCTGTACTCAAAAATCAGAAAGGCTTTCCCATTGTTTGCCCAGTTAGCTTTCATAATGCTAGCTCAGTCTCACTATAGCCCAGTTAGCTTTCTTAATGATTTCCCAGTCTCACTGTAGCATACTTAGCTTTCCTAATGTTAGCCTAGTCTCACTGTAGCCCAGTTAGCTGTCCTAATGTTAGACCAGTGTTACATTTACAACTTACATTTAATATGCACATGTATGCGCACAAAGACACCCACCCACACACAAAAGAGAGCAAGTTATCAAACCACCATGACCCAAGTTACCCTCTGAGCCACATGCACTGCTGCTTTACTCTCACTCATTTCAGTCATCTTTTACTATGTTCAAAGGTACGTAAAAAAGGAGATGGAAACACTTTACTAAATAAGAAGAAGAAGAAGAAAGAAGTGTCTCAAATGGTTTTCCAATATTTTACTATAACCCCTAACACTCTAACCCTTTTCACATTATATACAAATGTTCTTTAATTTATTTTCTAAAAACGAAATCAACTAAATCTGAATACTAATTTATATTGGAAATGATTTCACCTCTTCTCATGTCCTTGAAAAAAAAGGTTGTTTTAAAAAGGCACAATAATACATGTATTACTAAAGAGTTTGTTAAAATGCCCATATTATGAAAAAAAAAACCTCTTTCGGGTATATTGAGTGTTATTTTGTGTCTCTGGTGCTTCCATCCACATATAAACTTGGAAAAAAAACTGTCTGTGCTGTTCTGAGTGAGATCAGGTTTCCGAATGTCCTCTGTCTTCAGTCTACGGTTGAGGTCTTCAAAAGCTGCACGGCTTTCTACGTCACTAGTCGAGAAGAGGTGCTATCTCGTTCTCAGTGGCAACGCACTGCTACAAAACACACTAGTTTACCATAATCTCCAAAAGAACTACGTCCATGTCCCTGTCTGCGGGTATTCCACAAGTGGCCCTCATCTATAAGAAGTCTCCCAACTAATCCTGCCTTGGACTGACCAAAGTTGGAGAAAGAGTTATCTAGCTGATGCCATCTTACCTAGCTACTAAGCATGTGTGACTCCCAACAAAGATAGTGTAGAAGTGAGATGTCTCACTCTATAGCTAAAACAGAGACCTAAACACACAGGGTGAAAACCGGATCTGCAGCAATGTGCGATACATCAAAAAAAGGTGTTTCTAAAAATAAAACCATGGAAACCTAATCTGGTACAACCTCAAAATACAGTTATGAACCTGAAAATGAGCATAATAACGGCGCTTTAAAGATGCAGAAACTACATGTGTTGGTAGTGAGTCTTCCCTGTGATCACAGATTGGACCTTACCAACTCAACCCCTTATGTCCAGTAACGGAAACACACTGATAAACTACGATGCCAGACTCCCAACACACTGCACTGCAAATAAAAAAGATCTACAAGTCTGTCTCTGTGAATTAAAGACATGATTCAGTCTTTACCAGAATAAACAGGAGCGTGAACTCTATTCCAGCAAATAAATTCAATCCAGAAAAAAACAACTAAATATATGAATCAAATCAGTCAATAAGGTGCTGATGTTCCACTGCCTGGAAGGTTTACACTTCTACCAGTTCTCTCTGTCAGTCAGAGGATCACGGTGCAAAGAGACCCACTCTCAATACAGGAAACACATTATTATATTCATATTCATATTATTACTATTAATACAGGAGAATAAATAACCCTTAAACCTTTAACTGTCAGAAAGGTTAGTGACATGGCTGGGCTGGAGTGGACACGTGAGTACATTTTGCACTTCATCATTTGTCACCTGTGATATTTATTTATACATATACTTAATGATGCTGTTTTATTGCAGTTGCACTTCAAAAATAATTTAGCTGCCATATTTTAAAGTAAAAGAAAGATTTAAAGTTTAAGAAAAATCTCATTTCTACATACATAACGTACTTCCAGTCTGATCTGCTGGCCACTGAGCAGCTCCACTGGAGCGGTTGGGGTTAAGGGCCTTGCTCAAGGGCACCTCAGCAGTGGTAATGAGGGAAAAACAAGCTCCGCTTTTTCCTTTTTATTCCCACCCAGATTTTGTCCCGCCGGTCTGGGGACCTCCCGGTCCCAAGCTGGCTTCTTTAACCACTAGGCCAGACTGCCAACTAATTAAAGACTTGAGTGCCATACCATAATTTACAGGTCAAATATGCCATTTTACGAATAGCTGGGTCGTGACATATTGTGTGGCCTTAAAACGAGGTCCCAGGCCAAAAGCAAACGCCGTCCTGTGAATACCGATGCTCTGTGCTACCCTGTACACACTGGCACATTGAGCCATATCTGGCCGGGGTGGACACACGGTCTCTCTTACCGTAGGTAGTCTCTCCGGCACAGGATGAGGTTGGCTTTGGTGTAGAGCGTGGAGCCCACCTCGCCCAGCCGGCAGTCACAGCAGGCACACTTGAGGCAGTCCTCGTGCCAGTACTTATCCAGGGCCTTCAGCAGGTAGCGGTCCTTGATCTTCCGGTTGCAGCCGGCACAGCCTTTTGGCTTGGTGTCCGGCTGGACGGAGAGCATTTGTATACCTGGCCGAGACAGAGGGAGACAGAGAGAAGCTTTAAACACACTGACAGAGGAAGACAACTAAAGAAACACATAACAACAACATGTGTGCGTTATGTAGAATGTAAAATGATGAAAGATAAGGTGCTCCTCGATCTCTGAGCAGCAGCAGTGGTAAAAGTACAATTTTCAGGTATTTAAAACACGTGTCTTATAATACTAAAATGAAATAAGACATGTGGAAAAAAAGCATTCGTAATTATTTCTTCATATAATGTCATTGATTTTTTAACCTGCACTGATATACAGCAAATTAATAAGGTATCATATACTGGAGGCAATTTCAACACGTGTTTTTGTGTGTATAAAACACTGATTAAACTCTGTACCTGTGAGGTTCTAAGGGGAGACCTTAGAAAACATGTTTTAAAGAATCACTTTTTTCAGCTTTAAATGGCAGAAAAAAACAGACTAAGTGTACTTAAAATGAAGTAAAGCATACTAAAGGGTACTAAACATTAAGTGCACACTTATTTAAAAATGAGGTGTAAAAGTGGAATACTGTTGAAGTATTGTCCCACAATGCAATGCACAAAGAAAAAGGAGTTGGTAGTATGGATTGGACACACACACACACACACACACACACACACACACCACTTTTAATGGAAACTAGTTTGAGGAGCCCCACGCATTTCAGTGTTCCTCACAGAAACAGACATGCGGTGTTTTGTTATGTAACACCGCCATAAATTAATTTGATTATTTAAACAAGACGTAACAAAAAGCTGATGTAGCGGCAGAGAGGAATAGGCTGTTGTTGTGCCAGTACTGTAAAATAACAGCTGAAGATGCAGTGATGCAGCCCCACACACACTCACACAAAGCCACAGTTTCACATTTCTTCAGGACACTTTTTCACGGTGACCTCCTCTGTGTGTGAAGGGGCGTGGCTACAGGCAGTGGCCTGCATTGTTTGGCCTGAGCTGACTGGGGAGACCCTTTGTTGGTCCATTGGGGGGCGGAGGGGGTGGGGGCTTCACACTGGGCTGGAATTAGTATTCTCCTTCCATTCCCTAAAGAGAGGCACACCCCCACTCCCCTTTGTCCCCCATTCACTACACACACACACACACACACACACACACACACACACACACACACACACACACACACACACACACACACACACACACACACACAAATTCTTAGTTTCAGCTTTAGTCGTTTGAAAAACTGCTGTACAGTTCCTCTTCTCCATGTTAGTGGACACATGTCGCTGTAGATCTCACGCTGAAACATTTCAGGATGATGGAAGCATTGTCTGGGTACCGAAGTACACTGCAGGCTGGACTCTCTGCCTTGCTGGAAGCTAGCCAGTGGTTACAACTATCAACTTCACTAGGCTACAGCCTGGCTGCGTACACAAAGGTCAAAGGTTGAGCCATCCCGGTGCAGATCCAGCCATCTGCAGTCACGGTGTGTCAGAGCACACTGATGTAAACAGTGTGTATGCGCGTGCGCACACACACCTTGTCCAACCTGATGTGATGATGGTCCATCAAGTCTCACGTTTGCAAGTTGTGCTCCGTGTTGTGGTCTCATGCTGATAACTAGGGGCTACCTTTGGAAGTTAGGCAGGAGAACCCCTTTTGTCTAACTAGGACTGAGAGAAAACAGTCCGGAGCTGCATTACACGGAATTAGAGCATTTTAAATTCTCGCCTCACGCACATCCTGTAGCCCGCCTACAAACCAGTATGCATTTGACTGTAAACCATGTGCAAAGACAGTTAGAAACAGGTTGCGGTGTGAGGCTCTCGGCTTGGCCACCGGCGGGGCGCGCGCTGTGCCTGTACAACCTCGTTAACACTACAAAGTCCCCGCGACTCATTAGCAAACCAAAAGAAGGAAGAGGTTTTACTGTGCAATCAACCCGGGAGAAGGGGAGAAGCATGGCAGGAATGTGAGCGCTCCGAGGGGAAGTGCACAACAAAAGCTCCATGCTCCATAAAGGGAAAGAGAGCCAGCTGCCCGGGGTACGTGTGTATATGTGTGTGTGTGTACCCTGTCACTGTGGAGCTCGCGCTGCGGCCGCCAGCTGCGCGTCCTCGGCCGCATGTCTCCCCGTGAGCCGCCGCGGCTCGAGGCGGACGAACAACAGCCTGCTATTACACACGCTGACATTTCCCCCTATCACTTTAATTACTGTTGCCATGGCAGCGGAGTGCTGCTAAAGGCCAATAACGGATTTAACACACAGATCCAATCTGCCATGCAGCTACACGCACACCCTAGCAGCGGGCAACAGCTTTCCGTACAACGGGGCTAAACCAGCTCGGAGCCACGCTAACACTAAGCACACATGAAACGGGCCGTTCATAAAGTCAGCTCTTACCGAAACTTTTCTCCCTTTTCTGCATTTGTTGAAGCGCTGAAGCCGCCGAAGCACCACCATGCAACCCGGAGCCGCCTGGTCCGGAGAGCCGCCGTCTGCGGGAGGCTGGCAGCGGGCTTTGTTAGCCTACAGCGGGGATATCCGACACGGAGCCCGGGTAGGAAGGAGAGGCAGGGGGACGCTGCGGAGCGGCTCTGTTCCTGCCGTCGGCCAGAGCTCGGTTACTATAGTCAGGACGACAAAGAGATGCTTCTCCTCCGCCGCACACAGCCCGTCTGATCCGCCTGGCCACGGACACGAAGGCTCGCGCTCACTGCACGCTGCTTCCTAATCAGCGCTTTGACGTAGCAAGCAGCGGGCACCACCGGCCAACGGTACACACTCACACAGCTGGATTCACATCTCACACCTCACAGGCGGGCCTGCACCCAGCACATTGACATACATTTCAGCTTGGATGGAATGATGAAGAAGAACATTTATGATTATTGTTGGAACATGTAGGCTAAATAAATGTCTTGTCTCAGCTCTCTCACCTTTCTCAACAAGTGAAGCAGAAGTATGAAGTGCTAAGTCTTTGTCCCACTGGCCACTAAAAGTTCACCAAACTGGCATTGCGGTGATCTTCAGGGTGGACCGAACGAGCTCCACGTGGATCAGACTCAGCTACAGGTGTTGGGGCGTCCGCCGTGCAGCCTTTGGAGCGCGCAGAGAGCACGCGTAGAACGTGCGGAAAGCGTGCGGAGCCGGTGCAGCAGCGGGTAAAGTCACAGCCCGGTCCCTCACCGCTGAAACATTACACCGCCACGATAAGGTCATTCACTTATTAGGCTACCAGCCGCTCCATTATATGACTGAGCAAGCATCGCGTGCGCGCCCCCGGAACGCCCATTTCTTCCCAACGTACTTCAATTCTGGAGCCCGGGTGCGCGCGGACGCGCGGCGCTCATTCTATTCTAGAGCCAGAACCACAGGTAGCCCTAGGTCTGTGTCTTCAGGGACACATTAATGGGCGGGAAAACAGCCGCTTCTTCTGACACCTGACTGACATGTCCTTTACCAACCAGACTCATTTACCAAAGGTCCAGAGAGAGTTCAACATGTAGTTATGTGTTAGATTAAACCAGGCTACTCTTGGCTGAATGCCCCTCTAAAAGATTCTCTGTGGCCAGAAGAGGACAAAGACTGGCATCAACATTCAGCGTGGTGGTGGTGGTCATGTGGTGTGTTTTCATTGGGCTCAGTGGCAGACTAGTCTGAGAAAAGTAAATAAAGAGGAAGCATAGCTAATATGGACAATGAAATCAATCCTGATTCATCTCTTTTTGGCATTCATTCTCCATGTGCGTGCGTGCGCACACGCAGGTGACATATGTGGCAGCCTCTCTACACTCTGCTGTTCAACCCTTCCTTTGGCTAGTTATAACACCAGCCCCACATGTTAAGGCACCTCACGCCTCCACACGGGGCTCCAACACACAGCCTGACAGCTTTACGTGATTCCCTTAAATATTCTGTTGGGGGGGGGGTTGTGGGTGGAGGAGATGCGACTCAATAGTTGGCATGCGGCTCCAGCCTAAAATGCAGCGATAATGAGATGGGTCATAAAATGCTCTCTGCGCCATTATGAGTGATGAGAAGCATTAAAGCTGACAGCGTATTACCTGCCAGTAATTAGCTTTTGTCATGGATTGAATTATTTCAAGGCGGCCTATCTTGGTAATCATGCAATTTTCTGCAGCGTGTGTGTGTGTAGAGTGTGTGTGTAGAGTGTGTGTATATTGTGTGAGGCTGCCACCTCTCTCCCGGTGCCCTTCTGTTCTTCATCCTCCGTATGAATGGAAGATGGAGACAGAAGGCAGCGGTGAAGGATGGAGGACATGCCAATGGAAACACGTACCCCCATTATTTTATAGAGCTACCCATCACATGTGAGCACACGGACAGAGGAGACGCTTGTTCTGTCGGTGCCTGACC
Organism: Etheostoma cragini; assembly: GCF_013103735.1. Lineage (NCBI taxonomy): Eukaryota > Metazoa > Chordata > Actinopteri > Perciformes > Percidae > Etheostoma > Etheostoma cragini. The sequence continues at coordinate 16,523,697 of NC_048429.1, forward strand.
CCAGCCCCCCACACACACACACACACACACACACACACACACACACACACTCCCCCCCTCCCACCCTCCCCAACAACAAATCAAATGAGAGCACCAAACCCCGACAGCCCATCCTCAGCACCGGCGGCCGCTCCGTTGCAGCAGCAGCCGCTCTGATGAGTGGAGGGAATGGGTGCTGCATGCTTGTGTCTATGTCTTGTTGTTGCGGAGCTCGCACACTCTTCACGCGCAGGTTTTGCTTCGCGGAAAGCCAGAAACACACAGAGGACTGAACACTGCCTACCTTAAAGTACAGCCGGGGGTGCCCAGAACCTCTCCTCAGGGTCGCAGCAGCGCCGTCTATCTTCCCTGCGCTCTTGACTGAAGGCACAAGGCAACTTTCTCACAGCAACTCCAGATTGTGTAAAAGAAAACTTGGTAACAGGAGTTGGTTCTCTGCCCAGGTTGCTGGGATGTCAAATCACACTGAACCTAAAACTCTGCTTCCCCCCACGGCTTTGCGCGTCCAGGCTCCCTGTCAGTCTGTCTGTCAGTCTGTGTGTCTGTCTATATGTCTGTCTGTGTGTCTCTCTGGTTCTCTGGCAGGAAAAAGCGGCGCAGAGTGGAGCCTCCTCTCTATTTAAGCCCCTCCACCAGGTCCCCAGTCAGCAGCACACTCCAGCTCATCCAAGAAGCTGACAAGCACCGTTAGGGAAGGCAGCGCATGTTGCTCTAATGGACCTCATTAAGCTCTACTTACAGATGTTCTCTTAACATAATTGATCTGCAGCGAGTTGAGAGGACGGCAACCTATTCCCCAGCCCCCAATTATGGCCCGGTAATTAGATCCCCAACCTCCAGTTCTCCACATTCACCCTTCTAACATTCCGAAATATCAAAGTATCTCTTTCTCTCAAAGCGACCGCCCCCCCACCACCTTACCCCCATGTCTCCTCCCCCTCCCACCCACAAGACACTATTGACAGTCAGATCTGCTAACCTTTGTAGTGGAGCCAGACTTAGCAGTGCACTCACTCCAATTGACAGAGCTCACTCACTCTTCTATTCCTCCTCCTTCCTCTCTCCTTGCCTTTTTTACCCGTTGGAAGACACAGAGAGAGAGAGAGAGAGAGAGAGAGAAAGAGAGTGAGATGGAGAAACAAAGAGATGAAGGGGGAAAGAAGTAAGTTCGTGCTTACCATAAATGGTTGTAATGATAATATCTATTATATCTATCAGGGGAGAATCTTTCTTTCCATAGTGTTTTTTTTCAAATCTTAAATAATTCCTTTGAACAGAGAGAGAGAGAGAGAGAGAGAGAGAGAGAGAGAGAGGAGTGGTAGTGCAGCTTTTATAATGCCAATCAGTGCCACTCCTATCACCCATCTAATTAGCCAGAGTGCTAAAACAGAAAGGACTGGGGAACTGGTAATGTCATGCTTTTGCATGTTCAAAAGACAACAATTTTCACTCTGACGTATAAAAACAATTTGGGACGGAGTGTAATCAAGTGTCTTCTGAGAAACCAGTGTTGGATAAAATGTTCCCAAATGTTTAGGTTGTCACACTTGTTTTCAGATCATTTTTCTGTCTCGATGCATGACCCAAATTGAAATGTTCTTGTGTGTGTGTGTGTGTTCTTTGTCTTATTTGTCTTAATGTTGTTTAAAAATGCTATCTGATGTGATTTATGCTGAAACCTAATTTCCCCATGGGGACAATAAACATAAACATAACATAATATGTGTGTGTGTGTGTGTGTGTGTGTGTGTGTGTGTGTGTGTGTGTGTGTGTGTGTGTGGCTGTGTGGCTGTGTGGCTGTGTTTAACTACATTGGTGGGGTCCAAAAACCGAGAGTCCAGTATACTTGTGGGTTACTGACAGCTTTGTGGGGCCAAAATGCTGGATGATGTTTGAGGGTTAAGACTTGGTTTTAGGATTAGGGTTAGAATTAGGTTAAGGTTAGGGTGAGGGTTAAGCATTTAGTTGTGATGGTAAATGTTAGGGTTAAGGTTAGGTCTTTTGTTGGGAGGGTTAAGGTCACTGTAGAGGTTAGGGAATGCATTATGTCAAAGACGGGTCCCCAAAAAGTGTGGGTGTGTGGGTGTGTGTGTGTATGAGCATGACTGGAGGACAGATATTATGGTGTACATGTATATTGTGGTATATACAGTGGGTACGGAAAGTATTCAGACCCCTTTAAATTTTTCACTCTTTGTTTCATTGCAGCCATTTTCCA
>NC_048429.1:16526014-16539946 GCF_013103735.1 Etheostoma cragini
TGGAAAAAGGCTGCAATGAAACAAAGAGTGAAAAATTTAAAGGGGTCTGAATACTTTCCGTACCCACTGTATATTATGGTGTGTAAAGTATATATTATTGCTGGTGCACTGTATAATGATACCTACACTGGTAATGCATACACTGGTGTATATATATACATATATATATATATATATATATACAGTATATATACTGTATAATAATACAGTACTCCAATGTATGCATTACCAGTACAAGCACACAAAGGTCTGTACATTGTTTTTGTCTGGTCCAGTAAGTTTAAATCTGGTGATTTTCTATATTGTCCTATTGTCAATTAAAAATTAATTATGTACTACCAAGTGTTGTGTTTGTTAAGGTTTAAAGTTCTTTATTAGTCATGTACACAACAATAACATAAGTCATTGGTAAATAATAACCCCCCATCATCACATGTACACATACATTCACAATACATAGAGATTGGTTATTATAGTTAGCCTTATAGCTGGTGTGATTTGATTTGAGAGATGATTTTATGGAAAGTACCCCATGTCAATCTCTAGGTATGGCGAAGGGCATGTGATGATGGGGGGGTATTTTAATTCCAAAGACCAAGGGAACTTTATCAGGATGCATATTATCCTGATCCATGAATAAACTGGCCTTAAGTAATAGAAATCTGCCCGCTTGTATGGGAATTTAACATAGGGGTGTGTATACTTATGCCCCCTGTATTTTAAGGAAGAACATTTACACCCGACGACCTATCCCAGCCATCATCCTAGCAATCGACCCTGAAGCCTGAACCATGGGGACATTTGGGTTACCATGGCAATCTGAGTATACAAGGAACTGACTTAACAAGCCTATGAACATCTTTAAAAAAAAAAAAATAACAGTAGAGAGGCATATGGAGAGATGAACAATAAATCCTATTTTAATAATAATAATAATAATTTTAATTTATAATGCACCTTGTATTTAAGCAAATCCCAAAGTGCTACATGATAAAACAGGTAAGTGCTCAAATAAAAACACATGGAAAGCATGACAATTAAAAAAAGAGTTAAAAAAAAAACACTTTCAAGGCCACGTTTGAAAGCATCCACAGACTGTGGTGTCCTCCGGTGTTGTCAGGGTGTCATGATTGGGGTCCAGCTGGCCTTGAGTTTTTGTTTTGTTTTTTGTTTTACGTCATTTTCTGTCATACTGCCCTGTCCTTTGTTTGTTTGTTTTCTTTCCCCTCTCTCATGTCTGAAGCCAGCTGATTAGTCACACCTGCCTCCCATCGCAATCACGGATCCTTGTTGCCACACCTGCCAGTCATCACCCGCTCCCGCCGTTGACACCTGTTTGCCATCATCATCAACCTCCGAATCTCTACCCCGGCTCTTCACCCACTCTTCACCTGATCGTTGTTTCAGCTACATGGGTGAACATCCACAGTGTACTCCGACAGCCGAGACAATTTGTTGTGTTCCCTTGTGTATTCTATGTACTTACTCTCCTTGTGTTTCCTTTTTTGTTTCACTTCTCTCCGGTCTCATCCGGTTTTGGATGTACTGCAGCTTCTGAAGGCCTTTCTCAGGGATCCCAGTGAGGAGCGCATTGCAGAAGTCCAGCCTTGAGGAGACAAAAGCGTGGACAAGCTTTTCCGCATCTGCTGAAGTGAGTGTGAAATGGAGTTTGGCGATGTTTCTGAGGTGGAAGAAGGGAGTCTTGCAGTGATGTTTGATGTCAGCCTCAAAGGCCAGATGAGAGTCAATTGTAACACCCAGGTTAGTGGCTGATATTGAAAGTGGAAATTGTTCCCCAGAAAGGTGATGCTGGTAATGTCAGATGACCAAACCTGGTGTGGAGTGCCGACTAAGATGGCTTCAGTCTTGGAGCTGTTTAGCTGCAGAAAGTATTGCTTTATCCACACCTTTACCTCCTCCAGGCAGGTGGTCAGAGTGGATGATGGCAGAGCAGCAGAGGGGGTTGGGTTTGTTGAGTTGAGTATGTATGTATGTATGTTATCAGCATAGCAGTGAAATGAGATTCCATGCCAGCTGATAACATGGCCAAGGGGGAGCATGTAGAGGATTAACAGGGTGGGGCCGGGCATTCAGCCTTGAGAGACACCACAGGGGACGTTGTGCGTCATGCTCAGTTCTCCCAGTGAGGTAGGATCAGAACCACTCATGGACAGAGTCAGAAACACTAAATTGATGAGAAGAGATGGGGAACCAGCGTCTGCAGTCATCAGCAGGTCATTTGTGACCCCGAGAAGGGCTGTTTCTGAGCTGTGGTCAGGGCGTAAACCAGACTGAAATTTATCAAAAAGGTTGTTTTGTTTGAGATGTTCATGAAGCTGTGCGGCATCTACTTTTTCAAGCACCTTAGAAAGGATGGAAGGTTGGAGATGGGCCTGTAGTTGGCAATGACTTCTGGGTCTAGGGTGTTATTTTTTTTTTTAGAAATTGCCTGATAACAGCGGTTTTCAGTGTCGATGGAACATGGCCTGCCTGAAGGGAGTGGTGATGAGGGGACTTATGCCATGGGGGTTGGATTTTACCAGGGCTGTGGGAAAGGGGTCCAGGGCACAGGTGCATGGTTTCATCTTTTTGCTGTCCTCAACCTCTCACTGTGAGGTGACCAAAAAACAGCAGAGAGGTTGGGGAAATTGCAGGGTGTGGGTTGGCAGTCAGGACAGGGAGTGTGGAGAAACTGGATAGCAGGGAGCGAATGGTGTCTACTTTTTTTCTGAAAAAAGTGATGGAATTGTTGCACCTCTCTTCTGTGGCTTCTGAATGAGAGTGAGTTTGCGGTTTGAGGCTGTCATGCATGGTAGAGAAAGGTTGCTTGGAGTTTCCAGGGCTTTTGTTAATAATGTTGGAATAGAACTGTGAACGTGCATCTCTCAAGGACCTTGCATGGGATTTCTGATGTTCGCAGTAGGCCTGCCTATAAACAGTGTCAAGGAGCTCAAGGACACGTCCAGCTGTTTTCATTTGCCGGAGTTTGTAGGTGTACCAGGGGGCTGTGCGTAAGAAGCTGAAAGTTCTAGTTTTGACAGGGGCGTAGCGGTCTAGGAGATTGCTCAGAGATTGTTTGTAGAAGTCAACCGACTGTGACTAAGGAGAAATCAGCAGAGGAGAGTTGTTGGAGGTCATTGGTCAAGGTGTCTGGGTTGATAGGTGAGGAGCATTGACATGGGGAAGGGGGGTTTACATTTAAATGCTAGGCATTCAAATGAGGACAGTGTAGGCAGGGGGGGGGGGGGGGGGGAACTGCTCCAAGTTCTGTCGGTGTATGACAGCTAGGCCACCACCACGACCAGTGCTGCGGACTCTCTCCAGTTAGCTGTAACCGGGGGGACAGACTTCATCAAGCGCTGAGTAAACCCCTGGCCGTGGCCACCCCTGGTGCCATGTTTCTGTCAGGCACATTAGGTCTAATCCCTTGTCCATGACGCCATTGTCCTTGTACAAAGGATGCTTTATTTGTGAGGGATTTTGTGTTAAAAAGATTTATTTTGATTGTTGATGCTGTGGTGAATCTCTGTATAGGCCGTAGTACACTATAATCCCCTCCAAGTTTTCTGGCCTGCTTGGCGTTTTGAGATCTTGCGGTGTTTCTTGTAAATACTTGAGCTTCATGCAGGTCGCCGAAGGTGCTAGCCTGGAGCCGTTAGCCAAACACAGATAGAAGACTGTCAGGCACAGGGAGAAGATTGTCCATATCATGGCAGCAGGGTGCACGAGGCACGGAGGACTGACTGTAGGCAGCTGACAGTTAGCTACCAACTGTGGAGGTATCTACTTGAGGTAAAACTGGACCGGGACAGCTAGATGGCTGCCTGGGAGAAAACTGAAACCTTGTTGTAGCAGCGCTGGAATGATGGAGAAATCCGGATGTTTACCACCAACAGCGGGAGGTGAAAAAAAACAAGAAAAACTATTCAGACCAAGAAAATAGCAGTAGTGGAGAAGCGGCGAAATACAAATGCCAGCGTCCTCTCCTCTCTGCTTTATAGCCTTCCAGACCAGCTGGAAAAATGAGAAGAGAAAGGGGGGGTAAAAAGAGATTGAATCATCTTAATCTTATCAAAACTTACAAATGTATGAGAAAAAACAAAACAAATGTACTGTTGTAAATCAGGTCAATACATTGACAGCGGTGCTTTGTGATGCACTGAGAGGTTTTTATTACAGGTCCAGCAGTCATAGAAGGACAATACTATCTGTAGCGGTGTGTTCAAATGCAATTCCTGGTAGCATGGGAACACAATCAGTCCCCTTTAAAAGTGATGGTGTTAAGTTTGTGTTTTTGTGTTTGGACCCCGAATTGCACAGACGGACACAAAGATAGTTACAAGGGTGTTTGTTAAGATTTATTATGATTTTAAAGTTTTTAAAAGTCACTGGAGAAACGGCTATGGGCAGGTGGTGGAAAAATTAAAACCTGAGGTTGGTCCACGAGTCCAAAAACTAGTAAACTTTAAATTTTATTTGTGATTCCTTTTCCTCTACTTTATTATTGGCTTTCCTGATGCAATAACTGCATACTGATGGTCGCCGTGACATGCTGGCTGTATATTGTGTACCAACACATTTATATATTGGCCTTATGTCCTCTCTGCATCTTGTTCATTATGCAGTCCCACTGTAGTTTTATTTGGAGAACAGATATTAGATGTCAATATCTGAATCCCTTCTTTTAAAGTACATTTGTATTGTATTGTACTGTACCAACAGTACAGTTTTTTAATGGCTTAACTGTATTTTAGTACCTGGCTGCGAAGACACCTTAATTTCCCTGCGGGGATGAATAAAGTCAACTATCTATATCAACACACCAAAAATCATGAAGAAACTTGGAGTAAGGAACCACTTCACTCTACAGATAGCAACGGGGAAATCTGGCATAGTAGTAGAGTTGTGACCAACAGGCTTTTATGGGTGGAGTGATCACAAGATTAACTCCAGGTGTGTCTTGTTAGATAGACCCAGCTCAACCAGCCACGCCCTCAGCCAGCTAACCACGCCCCCGTTAAACCACACCCTCAGCCACCCACACCCTCATTCAACCACGCCCTCAGCCAGTCACCTGCACCAACATTGCCAATGGAATGGGGGAAAAGAAACAAAAAACCCACCTCCAAAGACAATAACAAACACCACCATGACACCTAAGGCCTGTACATCAGATCAACATGCCCTGGCTTTCTTTCAGTTCCCCAGCTTCACCTAACCTAAAAAACGTTGTCCCGAATAAGCTTTATCCCTATGGGTTTCCCAATTCAGCAGCGCATGCTCACATAAAAGAGGCGGTGCTTGAACAGCACGAAGAATCACAAACATCTACCAGAGCCGCATTATTTACTTAAGAAGAGTAAACTAGAATTCTACATAACTATAAAGAACACAAACACAGTTTAACAGACAAAACACAATACAGGGACTGTGAGATTGTGGACCTTTCACTACTACCATCCCAGACCCCTAAACTGATCCCTTGGCTGCAGCTGAAACCAGCTCTCAGACATAAATGCTGCCCTTTAGTTACAGTTACAGGAACAGCTTAATGTTGCCTCTAGCTTCATATTTTGGAAGGATAATAAAACAAATTGCTGTACTATAGTAGTAGGATAAATACTCAAGATAAGTGCAAGTAGGCTATCTGATAATGAAACTGGTCTTGACGGAATGTAGTGCATGTCCACCACTGGTTTCCACATGACAACAGTGAGATGACAATGCAAATACATACAGGATGTGTGGCGGATAATTTCTTTGGTCTGGGGTCATCGTCCATTTCCTGTAGAAAACTTAAATTTTCTGTCATCTTTGTTGGCGGTTCATTCGTTCTACACACCTTATTTTTTCTCAAATTGATCACACACACCTTGGACATGTGAAACGTATGACATATGACTCACAGACAGCAGTGTTTACAACAACTGAAGGAAAGTTTTAAAGGACATGACAGTAGGTTGAGGAATATTGATATTAATATTTACCAGATTGGAGTAGATTGTCCCAGCCGTAACTTTTCTGATGTCTGTTCTTCTAAGAGAATCTTCTTTGAGGGCTTTTGCAATTAGCAGAGGAAACTCCCCCCCCCCCCCCCCCCCCCCCCCCCCCCCCCCCCCCATTTCTCCCACAGGGGGTTATCCCAGGTGCATGTCTCCACCATGGACCAGCCTCTCCTCTCCTGTTCTTGTCTCCTCTCCTCTCCTCTCCTCTACTCCTCTTGTCTCCTCTCCTTGAAGTCACACTCAGTAATTGCTGCCAGTATATGACCTTCAAGTGGGGTGAAGGGATACGTAATTTTAATGACAACCCTTTTTCTCCCCCGCAGGCCAATTTTGTCTTTTGGTAGAAAGAGAAGTGGCAGAGCTAAGTTCCAGAGCCATCTTTCCACAAAAAATCTGGAGAATCACCTTCGGTAATAGGTCAGAAGGGAGCCCTCCAAATCTAAAGAATAGCTGGGCCAAAGAGTATTGACCCTTCTTATTACTCCATTGAGAGTTAATGGAGATTACTTAATTCATTTAGTCAGAATATAAAAAGGGAACAGCAGCAGTCACAGAGCTGGGACTTTGGTAATAGGCAGTCTCATTCTCTCTGACTCTGGACAGGAAATAAAAGAGTGGCTGGTGGCAAGTGGAAGATTGATAAAACAACCAAAGGGACACTATTGCTTTACCTTCTGGAAAAACTGGACGTTCATACAACGGATGGGTAAAAATGAACATCGTGAAACCACACACTGAGCCAGTTCATCTCCATCTAAATGAAAAGACTTGAATTACACCTGTGCTGTGTATTGATTGTCGATTCAAAAAAAGGGACTACAGTCACTGGAAATATCTTAACCCTGCCAGACCTAAGTTGTCCACTAATAAGAAAACATTTGTGTATTTGTTTTGTTATTCAGGCTCTCTAAGCCTTGGTATTTTTTCAAGCTTCTCATGTTCCTTCTCCTTGTTGCTATCGCTTGAGTGTGCTACATTTATCACAACTGCCTTCTGCTGTTTTCAACCACACTGCCCAGTTGGTTAGCCATCACCCTTTTATCATTCTGGATCCCTTATGATCTTAGCTCTTACATTCATTGCCACCTTTGAAGGTGCCTCCCACTTTGACCATCCCGCCCAACATCTCGCCAACACAGACGTTCCTGTCCACTATGCCAGCCACTTGGTTATGGTGTTCCATGAATGCCGTACTTGCCTGTATCTCATGTGCTGGACTGTCTCAGGGGCGTCTTTACCCAACCTGCACCTGGGGTCCTTTCTGGAATAGTAGACCGGGGCCACTATTGATCTTGTGTTCAGTGCCTGTTCTTGTGCTGCCATGATTTGTTGCCCTGTGCTATCTTTCAGGTCAGCCACTCCCATGAGTTTCAAGGGCTCATCCTTCCACGATTAACGTGATTACGTGATTGATTCCACACAACGCTCTTTTGCAAGTACAAATCTCTATTTTCATTATTCAATTTTATAGCATTTAAAAAAACTAATTGAAGTGGTTTTGAAACAGTATTGAGTAAAAGTTGACATATTCCAGTCTGTGATTATCCATCAACATACATTCCTTTAATTTTAGTCCAAATAATTCCTAATTTCTGCTTTTCTAACTTAACAGTAGGTATAATTACCTATAAATGAGGTTTATTGAACATCAATTCCAAAAATAACTGTAAAACTAAAGTTAATAAGTTAGTGTTACGTAGTGTTGAAAACATTGAAAAAAAGGATCAAAAGTGTTTAAAAAAGGAAAATGTAGGGAAAAGTTAAAAACATTGATTAAAAAGCTTCAACAAAAGTGTTAATTTTCAATTTTGATGGGAAGACAACACAAGGGTTAAAACATTAGTTAAATAAAGAAATCTTTTTGTTGTATCTCTTTTTGGTGATGTAATATGTAGACGTTACCTAAGCTCTCGCCTTACTGACGGTAGAAGTGCTATTTAAATAATCTCCTGGTGTACTCACAAATTTTTCAATGCCTACTGTTATGGGTGCAGAACCTACTAATCTACTACTGTAGAAGTTTGGTTCAATTCCAGGCGCCCTAGGGGGAAATTACTCTGAACCATCCCTTTAACTAGGAGTCAAAGGGCTCAAGCTCCAGTATAAGGGCTAATGTACAAAAACACAAGCTTAAACTGTGTGTTATGGCTTAAGTTGTTTTCTCTCGTTTGGTGGGTGTGTCTCAATTATTGGCTGTGTTCAAGGTGATATCCAGTCAGTATCAGTTAAGAAAAACGTCACTATATCAATTTTTGGATGCCAATAGGATCACAATAACGTTATTTTAACCCAAAGACACTAAACAAATGAGCCAAGAATAACATTTATTTATATAAGAACAATCATTTTTCTCATTCTGAAGGAGTCAGTGAAATTTACAATATTTCTCTCTTTTGACTACACACTTGTGAGCTGTGTATCCCTGCTTCACAACAGCAGTGTCTACATGTAGGAGAACAAAAACTTATTCTCACACTACATTACCCATTGTCTATCATGATCTATCAAGACTCAGGAAAAGCTGTGCTGCTGCTGTGGCAAAAACAAAAGAGTGTTATTCAAAGATGTATCTTTTAATAATTAAACAGTAAGGCCGTTTGGTCAGTTAGGGGCGCTGCAGTTGAAGTTCAAGATCCACAACAGATTTGCTATTTGTGGTAGAAGGGATATAGCTACGGCCAAAAGTTACGCAAAAATCCTGCTAAATCTAGACTAATATAATGACATATTTGTTATACTTTCACCCAGGAAAACAGGTTTGGGTCCTCTAGAATTTTAATTCAAATCACGATCTGTTTCCTGAACTGGACTGCCTGTTTTGGTGCCTAAATTTAAATGTTGTCACCGTAGCTGTATCCAATCTATCTGTTAAAGCGCCTATCTGACAATGTGTATTTAGATCCCTTTCTAAATGAAAGCTTTAAATAGCAAGTTATACATTGTCCCGTAAAATATGCCAAAACATTCTCTCTAGAAGTGCTAACTTCAAGGTTTCAAGGTAATCACAATGATTTAAAAGGTATTTACTTTTGATATTAAAGGTGTCATTTTGGGCTGCCCTCTCTTTACTTACTACTCAAAGGGGTAAGCCTCTCCTCTCTAAGCGTAGCTCCCATGGCGCCATTTTAATGCTACGACGCCACCACCTGCAGTTGGCATCCCATTGAGTGCCATACGTTAGCATGCAATTAGATGCACCCTGTACGTCTTCACCTTTTGAAAATATGATCATAAAATATGATGAGGGAGGATAGTCAGATGTTTATTAAAACTCCATCGGAAAGTTGGCATTATAGAAACTTGCCAGGGTGCTGGTGTTGCCTAGCAACAGTTGCTTAGCTGCAGTTGTTGTTGGGTGGGTGGAGTTTTGATCTCTGATCTCTTTCTGATCTCTGACATCAGATTCTAAACGGTTATGATCCTTTGTGATGTAATACACGTCTTTATATATAGCACTAAAGATAGGATATTCATTCCATTGCTATTCTTCGGAGCTGGAAAGAAGTTCTCATCACTTACTTGTTCTTACAAAATGATTTAAAAAAAGCTATAGGCTACTTATAACCTCTTTCGATAAAATTGCAAAAGCTGTAAAACAGTCCTTAGCATACAAAACAGCATACTTAATTTTACAAACAGTGCTGGTACGTTAAAAGTCACGGAACAAAGACCAACACAGTCGGATTTTACTATAACCATGTCTACAAGTGAAATATCTCAGACAGGAGAAATGCCCGAGGTTTCAGAAGATACCGTTCGCCCACTGATCGGCTCCTTTTTCAAAAGGATAACAGAAGAACAGTGGGAATCGTTGAAATCCTGCACCCCCGATGATACCACTAAAATGATGATGGCTGACCTGCTTTTGGACATCATAACAGCCTTGTCCAAAGTCTGGTTGAAGACTCTTAGATGTGAAAATGTTTTGGCGTCTGAGGAGTGTTGTGTTTCTGAGGAGCGTGTTCTGTCCAGTCTGGGCGACATACTTCATCGGAGTTTTGCAGGAGCACTAAACGCTGAGGACCAGGTGGAGTGTGTCAGCTCACAGCGCTTGACAGGCTTAGTTAGTAAAGAGGTTGCACAAAGTGTCAACTCGGCTCTCTCCACTGCTACGCCCACTACAGAGCCTGTAATTATTCAGCGTGCCACTCGCCCTCGCAGACTTAATGCTATGCTTCGTCATGCCTTCAATATGTTAAAAGCTTTCTCAGCAAAGATGAAAATTGTTTGCTTTACTCAAACACATAAGTGGACAACACGTCATACCAGACGTAGGGAGACAATAGGTCAGACCGCCTCCCAGGAAGAACTGATAGGACATGTGGAACAGGAAGAGACTGAAGATCAGAGAAAACACGAGACAGAAGATGTGGCGCAGGATAAAACTGGTAACTATACTTGCTCACCAGGCACAAGTGTGGAAGCAGAAATCCCAGGGAACATCTCCTCTCAGGACAGTGTTATTGAGATTTCAACATTAACAGCTGTTGAAGAAATACTCATGAAGGAGGTGAGTACGACCATAAGTCCTCTTTTGAATGAAGTGCCAGACTCTAAGTATGAGCTGCTGCAAGGTGAATGCGCTCGGCATATTGAAAATGTTGCACAAGACATTTCTCGGTTGATTACTCAAATTAAGAGTTTGGGAGGGACAAGTCAAAAGAAGCTTGAAGAGTTTATAAAAGCAATAGAGAGCAGGATCAAGACCTTTTTTGCAATGAGCTTGGCCAAAGCTTGGTTTCATCGTATATTGGAGGATCTGAGGACCAAATTCAACAAGGACTCCAAGATTGAAAGCAAGCACGCAATGCAGGAAGTCATAAAGAGCTTAGACACTCTGCTTCAGACAACGGACAGTAAAAAATCACAAGTTGGAGATGTAGTTAATGTGATTCCCAAGTTCAAGAACGTGTCCCTCGGTAAAAGGATGTTATTCACACAGAAACTTACTGATATCCTCTACAAGGACCTCATCCATAGGATGGCACCCGAAATGATCCCAGAACCAATGAGAGAGGGGTCCTGCAGTAGCGGGATTGTTCCTCATTCACATGCTGACATGTACGCTGACATACAGAACAAGGTGTGGAATTTCCTTGGACTGATGGGGTGGTGGCTGAACACCCGGATCGACGGCCACAGTGAAAAGGTGTTAAACACCATATTAAAAAATCAGTCCCTGGAAACAGCACAGTTGCCAAAGGTCCACGTTGTCAAGGAGCCTGTGGCAACTGCTGCAGCATCTCGCTCAGTATGTGAGGAGACATTTAGCAAACCTACACAGGATGCAACGGCACATGATAACATTAGAAAAATGCATGTCAAGATATTCACAGAGAAGCTGGTTTCACGAATATTAACAAAAGCAAAAGTGATCATTGTAAATCCAGAGGCCACCATTAGCCTTCTGTATGAAAGAACGTGGGCCGAAGTTGGGGGTGTAGATTTTGGTAGGAGCTGGAAAACCTTTCAACACCTTGACAAGGCCATTCTCCAGGACTTGAGTAAGAAGTGGGGCTGTGCAGAAGAGGTGCTGGTCTCCATGCATCTAGAGCAACCAGAACTGCTAAACTGTATTGCCTCTTTAGTCAAACATCACCTGATGACGCCACCAAAAAGGTTTAGCACCATCTCCAGGTTCTTCTCATCTGTGGGCAAAGCCATCTCCAACATCTCCAGATGTAGAACCAGGTTTGGTTGTATTTAAGTGAAACGTGGTGTGTCTGCTACGTTAGGGTTTCCTCCTGGCACTCCGAGTGTTTCTCCCAATTTCAGGAAATACAAAAAAAATACATTAGCAGTAAAGGGCTCCAGTCCCGCCTCACATCCAGGTTGACGTTTCCTCCACCGGCCCCTGTCCTTACAGAGACCAATGGAGCAGGAGGCCACCTAGATGGGGGGCAGGACCCAAGCTCTCGGGTCCAGCTCAGTGGTCAATAGCGTGAGCTCAAGCTAGAAGGCGAGGGTTTGGTGATCGGGCCTATGCCTTTCTGAGTTTGTGTCTCGTCCACTGTGGCGGTATGTTTGGGTTTACCCCGGGTGCTCCGGTTTTCTCCCACATTCAGTCCTTATAACATCAAATAACGCCTTCAATAAAAAATAAAAGGTAAATAGTTTCGGTTTCATCATTTGCTGTTTGAGTTCACAATGAAATTCCGCTGATTCTGTTAAATACATGAATATCAAATGCCATCCAATCAAAAATCATGTTACATTTAAGTTTCCCACACCAGTTTCCACATATAAAAACTAGATTTCTAGATTTCTCAATATCAGTGTGAAGCATTCCAGTGTACATTAATTAACATTGCTGTAAGTGCACCAGATACTAAAATTATCTACCTAAAAAAACCACAATAAAAAGATTACAGTCAACAACACAAATATAAAAAGCAGTAAAACAAATAAAACTCTTCAAATACCATTGATAAATAGTGTACACGTTTGCTAACAAAGCCATTAGGGTAAAAAAGACAAATGCCTCACAAATAAATTCAAGGAAATTGAATGGATGTTCAAGGATGTTCCGATGTCTTGTCTAGAAATGTTCTTGCACTTAAATTGATGATGAGGAAGAATTGTTGACTAATTGATTCATGTGTTACTGATGCTTCTGGCGTCATGAACCAGATTTTTGAGAATAGGAAACACATGAACAGTTGCTTCATCATTGGTTGCTGGAATAAACACAATTTAAAGTCAGAAAAAGAACTGCGACCCATTTGGATTTTTGTAAATGAAACGTTAATGGTTTATTATAAGAAAATATATTTGTCAATTTGGTCCCATTAAAGTCTTTAATTCCAAATAGAGTACTAACTGATCTTCTGGCCTGAAATCATTGATGGCCGGATGCTAAAAAAAACGGGTAGCTCAAATCAAGCAATCTGATTGGTTCCTAGCCGTGGTATAATAACCGCATTCAACAGCTATGTTCAAATTCCTTTGCCCAATAAGTATCACTCAGAGTCTGAGCAAATAAACATTAGAATAACAAGTGAATTACAAGCTGGTTTGTGTTATTGTGTTCCTTTCTTTAGTTTTAAACAAAGGCTGTGCTAAAAGTCTGGGCTAGCTTACTGTACAGTGAAGGCTAACTTTGCCTTATGATTATTTACTATTAGATATCTGTTTAAAATGTCGCCGACAACCCGCCAAAGCACCTACCAACCTACAAAATATTCTTTCGGCAGTGGAATGTAACACAGTAACTCTCAATAGCTACTTTGGCGGGTGGCATGCCTTTTTATTGTAACACTGGAGTACTGTGCCATTGGAGGAACAATCAACGCTGATTGAGACAAATCAAGACGGCGTGTGTGGTCGGGTGTTACTTTCAGGCCCTGTACCTGTGCCCCAGAAATTTGATTGTTTTGGACGCACAGCCCTGTGCCTCCTTTACCACATTGCAGGGGAAATGTTTGAGCACATAGTGCCTCTTGGGGCAGGATGCAGTGAAAATTCAGCAACTTTCTGTCCAGCATCTTCTGTAGTAAAGCCACAAAGCCCTTGTGCGCTCCTGTCATACTCGGTGCCCCGTCTGTAGCCACTGAAACCAGGTGGGTGGTGTTTATTCCTTTTGCTCTTAAACAATTTGAGACAGCCACACAGACGCCCCCCCCCCCCCCCCCCCCCCCCCCCCCCGTGTTTGGCCTTTTAGTGGTATCAACTCGATCATTTTTTCATGCGGCCCAGTCGAGTTTACATACCGGCAGAACAGCGCTATTTGTTCAATATCACCTTTGTCTTTAGATTCATCACAGGCAATTGAGTAGGCCCCAGCTGAATTGATGTCTTTAACCTTCCTCTGGTGTTAGCTTTCTGCTGCCATCTGAAGTGTTAGCGGGTAATTTTGGACCCGTGTATTAAATTAGCCATAAAATACCCTAAAAACAATCTTTTATCATCCAATGTTTTCTTAACTCTT